>NC_053422.1:970000-1000000 GCF_016859285.1 Xiphias gladius
GTGCGACTTGTGGTTCTGACGTTGTCTGTCTGACACCGTGACCTGGTTACCGTCATGTACCGAAAACAAACTCTCTTTCGTCTGCATCAGTACTTCGATTCACACGCAAACATCTTCACACATGCATTTCTCTCTGCTCCGTTTCCATTTTGTTTAAAAAAGCACCCAAACGCACCCATGATCCATCAGACGTACTGATTATCCAGATCGCTCAACTGTTCAGCTTGTCCAATTAACACATTTATTTACCGGCAGGATCGATGGACTTGATCTGTCTTTTGATTCGCTCACGGATCACTGGACATGGATCGGAGTCCAGCCGACACACACTCTTTGATTTGGCCCTTTAAATTTTTAAGCTTCGCAAAAATGAAAAAGCTTGAAATTCCTACTGAGAAATTTTAGGATGATCATTCCCAGAATAATATTTGTAGAATAAACCTTTAGCTGTGAGGAACGTGGGGATCTGGAGCTGAGCGGACGTCAGGATGGAGGCTGGGAGGTCGGCTGGAAGGATCGACTGGAATCTGGAAATATTTGGAGTTTTTCTTGGCAGCGAAACGATTCACAGGTTCAAATCCCACACGGGGGTTCTGAGTGAGTGAAAACCGGAAAAGTGGGAGGAACGGGAGGACCTGCAGTCAGCTAAAGACTGAGCTACACAGCTGGAAAGGAAAACAGATCGGGGCTGCTTGAGTTTAGGAACGTAAGAGGAGGAGGAGGAGGAGGAGGACAGAGGGAGAGTTAGACGAAGAGTTACGACGAGCGTTTAAAAGGGGGATTCTTCGGGTAACGGGGAGTTTTTCGGGGTCAGCTGAAGCTTGAGGGAATATTCTGGCGTCAACCAAAGACCTGAGCGATGGCAGGGGTTAGAATCAGAATGTGGGTTTTGCTATTATCTGCTCTGTAAATGGACATCGGAGTGTAGAGTGATCTTGTGTCAGCTTCCTAAGGAGGGCATGCCAGCAACGGTCTGAGAAGCACCAGTGTAGATTAAGGATGTTCTGGACGTGCTCTGTGCCAGTAGCTTATGCTGCATCAGCCCTGTCATGACTGCGTTGCATATGCCGTTTGTGATCCGGCGCCATCAGGATTCAGTCCTGAATTTGTGAGGTGTCTGTATCTTCTCACCTGCTTGGTCATGGAGTCTATCAGCCGAACATAAAGATCCTGTTCTGTCCTGATGCCTGAAAAACAGAAACACACAGCAACTGTCACATAACTCAGGAAGGAGCCGAGGATGCATCCAACACACGCACGCAGTTTACACGAGAATTACTGTCGTAATTATCCGCGAGTCTGAGCAGAACCGACTGCCTGACGACACGTTTACCCGACCAACATACATACATGCATTAGCCTGTTATGCTAATTTGATCTCAGTATGCAAATAAAGAAAGAAAAATCCCCCCCAACAAAAGAACCGATTCCTAATAATGTGTTGTAAATGAATTCTGTTATTATTTATGTCCCTGTAGTATATTTATGTTTTCTGTAGCTCTTGTCATCTCGTCCCGGCTACGCTAACTCCCCTCAGCAAAAACAAACATTAGCGCGGCTCCAGAGCTGTTTATTATTTATAGGCCAGGCCGCCTTTAACTGCCGCGCGCTCCGCCGCCCCCCCGCTGCCTTTTTCCTCGAGGATGACAAGGAATCCTCACTCTCCGACAAATTAAATATCAATCAGGATTGCTTGTCTTTTATTAGCTATGCATCTGAGCATAAAGGGGACACAAACACGACACGGGGTGGAGGAAGCAAATTGCGGCGAACACCTGTTAGCGGCGGAGGAGCTCTAATTGTATCGGATGCCGTGGGTTCCGGGTTTTTTTCCTTCTTGTTTTTGGGGCCGTTTCCTCGCAGCTTCCTCCGCTTGCTAATTGACATGATTCACTCCTCGCTCTGCCGCTGAGTGCTGAGCGGTCTGCAGACTAAATGGCGGCTATCTGTCCCGGTTGCAGATGAGGTCAATTACCTCCGTACGAAGCTAATCCGACGCCGCCGACCCATATTAGAGTGATTTATCCCCCTTTGGAAGAAGACACTCTTTTATGTCCCACTTTATCTGGTGTTTCTGCGGGGGTCTGAGAGCGCTACAGCCATCCTCCTCCTGCAGGTCTGGACTCGAGCCAGCGCAAAGCCGAGTTGTGTGTTTTGAATCAGCCAAAGATCCCTCCACTTTCTCCCCAATGGACAAACCAGAGTTCAGGTCTGGTTAGTTGTCAGATATTCCAGATGTGCCTCTGTCTCTCTCTCTCTCTCTCTCTCTATGCTGATAATGAAAAAGTTTTTCCAGCCTCACAGTCTTCAACAGTTCAGTTTAACTAAGTCCAGTGACTTGACCTTTAATATAAATTCCTTCTCTACAAATTTTAAACTCTAAATCAACCCGGAAAGTTCGACTGCAAACCAGCAGAGACAGTTTCACCTGTGGGAAACCAACGGTCATTACCTCAACTTCATCAATCAATACTGCAAATCCAATAATCTGAAATCCACCTGACCTGCTGTACCACCATTTCAAAAAAGGCTCAGTTTAGGTTGAATTTCATGCCGTCAGTCATTGTCAGTCAGAGGTGTGTTTGTAAAATTAGCAGTGGGTCCTGAAGACGCAAATATGTCGGTGCCTGAATTACATTACCGGCAGTGGGGTTTTTTTTAATCTTAGTCCAGGAAGTGTGACTGCCTTATACTGCACAGGACTCAGATGGATCCTCCCACTTCCCTTAAATGCATCTCCACCCCTCCCACTGAAGACGTGAGCAGGAATGAAAGAACGAGATGCGAGAAGAGAGGAATCGAGAAAGCGAGACGTTTTTTTTTCCTCCGTCCGTCATCTAAAGCAACATCCTGTCATTTTGTCTCAGCAGCCCAACTGCAACTTTTAATGCTACGGAGTTGCCCACATCGGCACTGTCCACATAAAAAGAAGAGCACGCAGTCACCAGCACAGAGGTGGGAATTTTTCGCTGTTAAGATTCCTAGACTAGTCCATTAATTGAAAAAGAATGACTGGCAGATTGGACAATAGATCTAATGGTTAGCTGCAGCTCTCTGAACTTCATAGGCTGAATGTGGGCTTCCAGTCTCACCGTTTCCTCCCCGTACGAAATGTTGAGTCTATCCGAAACACTTTTGTCAGTGTGGATTTTGCGTCTCGTTAATTTTTGAGTCCGGCTACTGAAACACTTCAGTCGAGGCTCGAGAAAGATGCTGGATTTGGTTAAATGCTGAAAACGTCAACCCGTCCCTGTGTCGTGCTTCAAGTCCCCGCTCAACGCTCGGCTGTACTCGTGTTAAAATGACGGACATCTAATCTTAAAATAAAATTCACGGTATAATCTTATAACCCCCCCCCCCCGAAACATTCGGAGTTTGTGTCCAGACCGTTCTGGTCTCACCGTTGCTGTAGAGGAGCTGTAGCCTGTAGTGGATTCCATTGTTAGTCTTCTCCCCGTTGTACTCCTGTCACACAGACACACAGGTCACACTTTATTCAACATGTTAGCGTGATGAAAGCGTCATGAAACATTTACAGTTTTCCAGCAGCTGCGCGGTGAGCGAGGTCACACGTGTGTACGTGTACATTACGGGACTGTATACACTGAAAAATCTGCTGCTTATCAAGTCACTGCTGCCTGCAATTTGTGGAGAAAGGTGAAAGGTTAGGGATTAATAAAAATAAAAAAATTTCCCGGAAGAAAAGGGAGGATATTGTAATGACGAGATGAGGAGCACGAGGAGCTTCTGTTCGATTCTGGAGCGGGACGCTTGTTAGACGGCGGCGTTTGTCCTCCATGTCTCTCGGTGAACTACAACCATATGGACAGGAGGAACGCTTACAGCCACCAAAAGGCATGTGAGGAAATATCGGAATCTACCCATTATTCTCTTTCCTGTGCTCTCCCCATCGCCATCTCCTCCCCTTTCATTTCCTTTCTCTCTTGAGCCTTTATTCCCCTCTAATTGTTCTCTCTTCTCTTTTCCTCTTTCAACCTTTTCTCCCCTTTTTATTTAATGCCTCCCAACCGCTCTCTCTCTCTCCCTCTCTCTCCTTTCAGCCTCTGTCGGTCGGTCGTTCGGTGCCAACTGAGCCTTGGAGTGTTGGCTCAGTCCCAGTGTGCGTGTGTGTGTGTGTGTGTGTGTGTTGGGGTGGGGGGCGAGAGACTAGAGGTCAAAGCAGAGGTGAGGTGAGTGAGTGGGTGGAGTGGTGGGGAGGATTCAGTGCCAGCTGGCAACTGATCACAGACCAAACACCCCCAAACCTGTCTGGATATTTTATCATTATCAATAGTATTATTAGGACTAAAAGTTTTTTATATCGTGCAACTCAAAATACAAGATGTTATGCTCTAATAAAAAAAAATCCCACGTTGTTCAGATCCAAACCAGCAGTGTGTCGGTCCGTCTCTCAACACCTTCCCTCCTCTGTCTCTCAGCTCCGAGACCATTGGTTCCCACTGAAGACGTAGATCTTTAAAAACTCCTCACAAACATTTAGCTTCATTTTGAAAAGAAACTCAGTCATTTTCCTAAAACAGCTACTCGCAGTGGTTTTTTTTAACCCAACAAACAGGAGGAAACAGTGACTTTGTTGGCGACTATTTTCAGCGGCGGATTAATCCACCGTGGTTCTCTAGTGCAGGGATTCCCAACCAGGGGTACTTGTACTCCAGGGGGAACTCACCGTTACACCTGAAAGCTACGTGCTATGACTGAGAGTGTGTGGAAATACGTGAGCAAGCGAGCAGAGAAGTAACGAATACACAGTTTAAATCGGTAGCTAAAAGTAACGGATAGAAGGTTGAGGCTCCCACTTCAAGTGGTACTAGTTCAAATACAAACTTCACTAAACTGAACAAAATATGTTTGGGCAAAAGCTTCCTGTTTGTCAAGCGTTCTGATCACATCATGACCCTGGTCTCCTCTGAAAGCTACAGAGACACAACGTTTCTCTGCATCGCCTGTTTGTCTTCTGGGATAAAAAGGTGAATCTGAGACCTGGAGTAGCAGCTCCGGTGTGGAAAACACTGTGGAGCCTCAAGTCTGAACCAGCTCCGAGTCAACAGCTGCCGCAGTGATTCGATACCGATCCTAAAAGGCTTTGCCCAGACAGAATCAGGAGACTCGGAGCTTTCAAACAGTGTAGAACTAGTCCAGGCTGTGTGAAGACCAAAACACACCTGAAGCAGGACTTCCGAGGCCAAAGTGTCCCACAGGCAGCAGGACGGTGTGTGTGTGTGAGTGTGTGTGTTCATGGTGATGAAGTCCCCCAGTGCAACACTGTGGCTCCCCGATGTGTCTGTAATAGTGTTGGGCTCTAAGATGCGTTTACTGTCGTCTTTCATGTTGGGATCTAGCAATCTGCTCAGAAAAGAACATGCTGGAAGAAATGAAACAGAAGCGCACGTCACCTTGTCTTTCTCCACAAAGTCTACGTAGGAAGTCCTCTCGATCTCGACCGGCTGACCCTGTCGGTCGTACAGCGCCAGCACAAAGTGGAAGAAGTTGGACTTCCTCAGGTTGGACGGAGGCTGCTTCTCAAAGTGGGCCCGGGCTAAACCCACTCCACTGAAACACAGACAGAGAGAGGAGCTTTTCTTATTTACCTTATTTGACTCCTTTTATCAGCAGTGGTTCAACATGCACCTTCAGGCTGTGGATACGGCAATACACCCTCTAGTATATTACTTTTTACTGTTTATCTAGTTCTTGACAACATCTTTATTTATCGAACTCGATATTTGAAAGACCTTCAGTGAGAAAAGACATCGGGGGGTGGGTTTACTTTGTCTGCCATGACTTGTTCTTTTATCAGTGTCGAAAATGACGTGAAACCAGTTTCCTTAAAACGTCTGAATTGATTGACGTGCTTCATAAAGCTGGTACAACCTTAAACATGAAAGTAGTTTGACAAAATAATCTAAACTCGAGGTGCACCTAAGAGATGTGAAAGCTCTGGAAATAAAAGCTAGTAAGTGGACCTGGAGTTAACAGTATTTTGTCAAACTTACACAGCCCTCCTTGGCAATACTGTCTTTATTGGGTATGCTTTATTTGAATTTAGAAGAGCAGTGTGTCATGAATTCTCTCTCTGGGTGCTGAACCGACAACCTGGCAGGAAACACTGACCTGTCAATCAAGCGCGCGCGCACACACACACACACACACACAGCTAACAACCTTCTGGTTATTGAAGTTTAAATCGGAAATCACATGTGTTCAGGAGGTGTTCTACAGCATGACCTGTAGAACACCTCCTGTTTCAAGACAATCTGCACCAAAAAAAACCCGGACAGGCACTGAAACCATGTACGAACAACGTCGGAAACACACCAGTGTGTATTTGTTCATCTTAAGTAAAACCCGGGAGGACAGCGATGATGGAGGAGGAGGAGGACGAGCAGCGAGTGTCCTCTTCTCTGTACGCGCGACCTTTTACACGAAAGCCAGGAAAACAGCAGACACCGAGGATGAAACCCAGGAGAGACCAGCCTCCGGTCTGAGAGTCTAAAACCAATCGGCTATCAGCACATTGATATGTGATGAGCCCACAATGTTTTTATTTTTCTTTCTACGACACCTGTGTGCAGCAGCTACAGAGATGCAGGCGAGGGCAGGTTAAGCTGATCGTGGTCACAGTCAATGAGAAGACAAAAGTTAGTTGAAGCTCCGTGATTGGACGTCAGCTCTTGTTGGAAACCTGAATTACGCTACTCCCAGTGAACATGTATGAATATGTTTGCATGGCTAACGTTTATTTTTGTCCATTTTAAACCCACCTCCCGACAAGAGCTGAATCCACAGATCAGACTGCTTAACATGCAAGTCTGCCCACATATTGCATCCACTAGAAATTACATCTACTGTATATAAAACTAATTCACAACAGCAAATACGTTTTGAAGGAAACATAACTGAAACCAGATCATGTTTTCTGATAACGTGACGAGGAAATGTTGTTAATTCAAACATTTAAAAGTCACAAATAAGTTGATCCTGAACGTCTCGGTCAAATGTTCACAGACGACGTCTTTGTTTTCCACCAAAAATGTCTGATCCTGCAGAAAAACATCCACCTGTAGAGACTCCAGCATCATTAAACTGGTTTATGGTTCTGTTCAGACTCTGACAGGACCTGGTTCAGGTTCAGGAAAGATCCCGGTCTGGTTTAATACAGAAAAAGTTCATAGTGACTTCAGACACAACCTGTTTATTTACACTGAACCAAAACCACCATCTTTCCTGAACCTGAACCAAAGAGCCTTTGTTGTTCAAACCACAGACTGGACTCTGGATGTGGACCTGGGCTCTGGTCTGACAGTCCATCAACCACCTCCTGGAGACTCTGGAGCCGTTGATAAATGCAGGAGACAGGGTTGCACATTGTAGAGATTTGGGAGGTGTGTGTGTGTGTGTGTGTGTGTGTGTGTGTGTGTGTGTGTGTGTGTGTGTGTCGGCTCCTCTGAGAGGCTCTGAAACCTACAGTTACACACAACACCTTTCAAAAATAATGTCATGAGTAGTTTCTATTTCTCAGTGAACTTTATCCAAAGTGCAGTAAAGAGGAAAAAATACCAGAATCAGATCAGTATTTGCCGTGACCCCCCTTTGCCTTTACACCAGCACCGGTTCTCTTGGTGCAGGAAAAGCCCAAAACAGTTTTCCATTCTTCCAGAGATAAACTACTGGAGAAGGTTTTCTACCACATGGCAAGACATGGACATGAAGTCGCTGATTGTATCATTAATACTCAAATATCACAGGATTTTTAATTTTCTGGAACTTACATAAAACATTTTTGCTCATGTGTTCACAACATCAGATATTTCTATATATTTCTATATATATATATATATATATATATATATATATTTAAAATTAATTATCACTTAAATGAGGTGTCATTATACTGTTATGTACTGTGTGGAGAAATACAAATAAAATTAATACAATTTCAATTTTTATAATTCAAAAATGCCTTAAAGGTTTTTGGAAAAAAACAAAAACAAAAAAAAAACCTAAAGAACCCAAGAACCCACTGTTTATTAAATGAAATGGATTTTTTGTACCAATTCAGTTTGAGAGAGAAAGAAATGAAATCAAACACAGCTACAATTTTGTTCCTAATGCTGATTATCATAATGTAACCTCCAACTTTTGATTTAATTCCATATTATTGTAAATGGTAAATGGATGGACTGAACTTATATAGCGCTTTTCTAGTCTTATCGACCACCAAAGCGCTTTACACTACTGCCACATTCACCCGTTGACACACACACACACACACACACCGACGGTTCAGAATGAGCTTTGGCAGGAGATTTGCTAAACAGATAAATATAAAAAAGCCTTTAGCCGAATGTCTGAATAGAAAAACATCACTGAGACAATGTCAGCTGTTGATTTTAGTAAAAGTGGATAAAAATCCATGTTGATCCTGAAATCAGATCGATGTTTCTGCAGGAAGCAACCTCTGCTCTCAGCCAGAAGAACCTCAAAGTGTCCGAGGGGGAAACGCTCAAAACAACAGCCGAATATTTTTACATCAATCTCATTTCCCTGCTCGTTTTGTTTCCTAAAACGCTTCATGATCAATATGATCACCGGGGCATAGACAAATATTTATTCATGCTCAGGGTTTGTTTTTGGAAACTCGCCTGCTTTCTCTCGGCCTCTGTGTTTTCCGGCTCAGGGGTGTATTCCCCAGATGGCAGATTAATACAGCCGTGACCTTTCCGCACCCCCATTACCGATGCCTAATGCCTCATTTGTAGGCCAGTTTGCTAAAAAGCACATTCTTCCTACTCGCAGCCTTTGGCCGAGTAGACGGCGGAGTAGAGAGTCTGCAGAGAAACTCCAGGAGGCGGAGGACGGCAGCTCAGGTGTGTGTCGGTCGGGTTAGCGGCTCGGTGGGAGCGAAGCAGCTGAGCGTCAGAAAACACGACAAAAATGACACCGAGAGGAATCACAGCGCGGCAGACTTCAACACTTTCACTACCAGAGATTTTCAGCGACTTCCTGTGTGAAAAAAAACCCAAAAACCATCCATAAGCATGGGTTTTTAATCCATGTTACGATTTCTCTCACGCCTGTCTTACAATACTACACAGGTGGAGGAAGCATCATTACCTCAGAAATATTTTTGTCATATTTCAAGCAAAAATGCCCAAAACCCATTCCCTGGCTCCAGCTTCTCAAATGTGAGGATTTTCTGCTCCTCTTTTTTTAAATGTGATGGAAATATGACAGTAAACTGAATATCTTTGCTTTTTCGACTGTTGGTGGAATAAAGGAAGCTCTATGAGCACATCACAACAGGCATTTCGCACCATTTTCTGACATTTTATAGCCCAAACAACCAATCGATCAATCAAGAAAATAATCAGCAGAAAATAAGTCTTAGCTGCAGCTCTATTATCTTATATATTTAAGTACAGAACTTACTTTCCACCCCTACACCCTGGAGACCTTTATACGCCCTTAAAAACACACATTTAAACATCTACGACGTCATGTCTACGCTTTCAGCGGTGGTGAGCACACTGCAAAAAATCTTCATCTTTTCAAGTCAGTTTTTTTAAAACTGGCACTTATCGATATTTTTACGGTGTAGTAATTGAATGTGATAAGTGAAACCGCAGAGAAGCATCTGACTCTGCAGCTCTGCAGAGCTTTTTAGCCTCTTTTTGGGTCCTAGTTTTGGTTTTGCAGAAGTTGTAGATAAGTCGAGTCCTAAGTCAAACCTTCCTCACTGTCACTACGGTATTCCATGCTGCTAAAACAACTGTCTGAAGACACATTAAGCTTTACCCATCGCCTGATTTCATTCATTCTTTAGTGTAACTACCTCGTATCCATACCCTCATAATCCAACCGAATGTCCCTTTTGTTTCTCCTCACTGATTTTGTCTAACATGGGGTTCATTTTAGCCGTCTTCTGTTTGCGGGAATTGTTTTGCCTTATAGCAGCTACAATCTGTATTTTAATAACACTCACGTGAAAACGGTGTTCAATGTTCAGGAGTGATGAACCTACAGAGAATTCTCAGCTGAACCTGCAGCTCCCCTCGGCTTCACGGAGCTTTACAGTGAGTCTCAGTTCATTGTTTATTTGTTTACTGCTTCGGTTCACTCTCGCCACTCTCATAGCGTCGTTTTCGGCCGCAGCAGGCAGATGTTTTCAGAGAAACAGCTGTAAAAAGTCATCGTCCACTACCTGCTCAGCAGCAAACAGCAGACAGACCCAGCCAGAGAGCAGCTGGTGAACACAGTGGAGCATTTAGCAGCTAAAGTGCCAGATGTTTCCCTCAGGAGCTGGTGGAGACCAAAACCAGAGCTAAAAGACATGGAGTACTAGGCTTAGACTCATCAGGTGACTCAGACACCAGATCCAGATGAAGGATCATGTTGCTCTGTAACTGCTGGATGTGGAAATGAGCAGCTGTTTGGTGACAAGTTCACCATGGCAACTTAAAATGTGGCGGTATGTTTTGTTTTCAACTTGTTTCTGTGATAAACTAGTGAACAAAAACATCAGTTAGTGCAGATTTAACCATTCAGCAGTGACTGATGCATTCCTCCTGTCATTTTCAGCGGACTCAGCAGCTGTGGCGGAGGTTGTGAGCAGCAGTTAACTTAACGTCTGTCATGCTGATCAAAGAAATATGTTGATTGAAGAGTTGTGATTTCTGTAAGTCGACCTACAACAGCGTGTGGGGCGGCAGACGTCTCACCCACACGGGGAGAAAGTCTTCTGTTGTATTCTTCGTGTCTCATCATGTACCTCCGAGCAAGGTAGGAGGAAGATCTCCTCAGACTTCTCACCTACAAATCTCTGATTTGATTGTTTGGTCCAGCTGGGAAAAGAGTGAATGAGCAGCAGTCCTGTTTGAATCACTCGACAAATCGCAGACGTGGGTGGCGATTCAGGTTACTGTCTCCTCGTCTCCTTTGTCTCTGATCACTTGTGTCTTAGTACACCTCATATTTACTATTTACAGTGTGTTTGTTACCTACTGTATCTATCCCTTCTAGTACCTCCGCTGCAGTGACATTTCAATGTCCCTGTGTTGGATGAATGAAGTTTAGTTTCTTATCTTTCTTTCTTGCTGCGGAGCAGAGAATCATTTCTAGAAAATTCTTGCAACAAACTGATTTGAGTATAGATGGAAATATTTTCACATTTGCACGTTTTGTCCCGCTATTTATGAAAATAATGTATTAAAGACAGACTTGACAGGATGGAGATTTTTTCAGTGAAGCAAAAGAAACATGAGTTGTAGTCAACTGGCTGAAATATTAAAAACTTGTAGAATACTCCTTTAATGTCAATATTATGGCACTGCATCCCAAACTTCTGTTTACAAAGAAAATTACCTTTGATTCTGATTTTTTTTTTTTTTTTTTGTCATTTGCAACAAACATGATGAAGACAAAGACCAGATAAAAACTTAGGTTTTAAATTTTTGCCAAAAAAACAAACTAACTAACAAACAGTGAGACAAACGGTGAATTTGGCACCTGTTTCATCCTGAACGCCATCAAAAGCATCACTTCCACCACTAAACAACCCCATTATTCCAATTACACACAATGCTCTGCAGCCAATCGCCACGGTGACGAAACCGCCGCCGCCGCCGCTCATGCTCTCCTCTCGTCTCTGCTCTGCCTCCACTCAGAAAGCTTGTTAGCATTATTATTATTTCAATTATGCTAATTGCGGCTGCATCCACTCGTCGCCGAAGCTCGTATCCGGCTGTTAGCACTTGGCACAAGGTGTAATAAAAACAGCATCGATGGCACACGGCTCGCTTGAACATGCCTGGAGTGTAAATCACACGCCAACAGCCAGAGAGGTTAAAAATAAAACACACACACAAACACACAGAGAGAGAACAAACACGGTGAGGCAAACGAGGGCCGCAGCCGCACATTTCCACTGACAAACCTGAAATTAAAGGTCAGCGGGAGTTGTGTCGGGCGCTCTGCAAACAATTACTGAGCTAGACAGCCGGTCCTGGGTGCAGTCAGTTCATATCCACACACACACGCGCGCACAGAATAAATTCACTGCCTGAATATTGCAATAAAACCTGCGAGGTTCATCTTTTCTTTTCTTGGATTACCCATCAACCGGTGATCCCAGTAAAGACGCAAGTCTTCTACTGGTTCTACACCTGTTTCACCTGCTTCTAACTCAACCTGTGTGTCCATACTTTGTTCACACCGACAGAACTTTATTTTCAATAGTTAATAATTCATGGTTTAATAGTGGAGAACCAAAAGCTTCCAGGGACACCAACTCCTCGGAGGTTATTTTGCTTTTGAATATTTCTCTCAGTGTAAAACGACATGTAGCTTCACCGAAGAGCTGGAACGACACGATGGACGAGATCTGTCAGACGTTGTTGTTCGGAGGACTAAAAATGATTCGCTGCTCACTTTACAGCAGCCTTTCCTGCAGCTCTCTCAGTTTTAGCTTCTTTATCGTCTTTAGAAACTTTAATCGGGGTTTCACACAGCGACACGTCCGCGGCTAACAGCCGAAGTAAAGAGGAAACAAAGAGGTGGAACGAAACCGCCTGTGACCAGAAGAACTGTAGGAAGAAGCTACAAGCACTGACGTGAGGGAATGAGCTCAGTGATCTGTGAGCACCTTTCTACCCAAACACAGCTTCTTGCCTGCTGCTAACTCTCTGTGTGCGCCTCCGTTTTTGTTTTGGTTGCACCGGAATGAAAACACACTCATATTAAAGAGTCAGTTCGCCCAGTGTTACTAGAAACCACAGTCTGCAGAATCTGAGTGGTTTGGGTTTTATTTGATCAGACAGAAAACAGTGGAAATCATCTTCATACTGACGGTCACTTACACACTTCATATTCATCCTCTCTCTCTCTCACACACACACACACACACACACACACACACACACACACAACCACACTGAATGACATTAATCAAACAGGAGATGGAGTGTGACCGCTGTTTGAGTCTTTAACCAGCATGGCCTGCTGCCCTGCCCCCCCCCCCCACCGCCACCACACAAACTGGACTAATGAGCCATACAGCACACACACACACACACACACACACACACACACACACGAACACTGTCTGGCTGGCTGCCAGGGTGTTAATCAAATAAACGGTGGATGTTTAAATCTGATTCCGTGGGACACAAACTCAGAGCAAATACACCCTGACAGGACACAATACACACACACACACACACACACACACACACACACACACACACACACACACACACACACACACACACACACCCTCACACATACAACACTAAAGGTCGAGGTATGAGTCTAAATTTTAATCTGAAAATTAATCTGAGCAGAATTCAAACCAGACTCGATATGACAGAAACTCACTTTACACTGACAGGATGCTAACAGATGCTAACTGGATACCACCTGAGGACACCACCCGAACCAGGTCTGGTCCTGGAAACCACAGTGCAGGTCGAACGTGCAGCTAACTTTTCAATAAGATATCACAAGTCAAACTATGCGCTACCAAACAGTTGAGAACATCACTAAAGGTTGACCCCAGATGCAGCTGTTTATCTATTTTCAGTCTGTTTCCATTGTGCTTTGGGTGCGTTCCCATCCACCTGGTTTTATGAGCATTTTCAGTTTGCACATTAAAAAAAACTGAGTGGAAACACTGGAAAATTAAAAAATTCTTGAAATATTATAGAAAAGGCTTCGCACTTGGCTGAGGCGTAAATGTTGGTGGAACCTGGAACCTTCTTCACATTAACACATGAAACGTCAGGTTTCCATCATGTTCTCCACGTGGTTTTCCATCGTCCGAGCTTCGACTGCAGCTCTTTTAACGACCTCGTTTCACTGCGTCCTCTTCTTCTGTGGTGGTTTAACGGCAGCCACTGGAGGATCAGCTCCACCAGCTGTTGATCTCCATGAAAAACTTCCTAATATTCACATCACGGTAGTGGAAGGAAGTGCACATCACTTTCCATTTTTTTTTACAGATTTTCTTAATTTGCGCTACATTCGGATGGAAACCTTCCTTTTTGTTGCATTTGGCTTTTGTCCATACACCAACTTTTCCTCCTCAGCAAAGTGTGAAAACTTTCTGGAAATTTTTGTTCTACTGCTTTTGTCCTGTCTCATACTGATGGTCAACGCTGGTTTTCTTTTAACCTTCACCACCATCTTTCTCTAACCTTAACCAGGTAGTTTTGGTTGGTTAAATTTAACTTGACGACAGATGTGGGAGATCAGATCAGATCAGTCAGTCAGTTTTGGAGCAAATGGACATTTGACCTCATTTTTGTTGTTTAGTAATAAGAACGTTTTGACATCAGACGGCTTCCTTTTACAACACTGAACTTTTGATATACCGTGCAGTCGTCCAGTATGGATGTAATTAGTAGAGAGACAACACACACACACACACACACACACACACACACACACACACACACACACACACACACACACACACACACACACACACACACAGCACTGCACATGAACAACCAAAAATATGCCAAATACTTGGAGGTTAAAGCTTCTCAAATGTGACGATTGGTGCTTTGCTTTGTTGTAAATGATAGTAAAATGAATATTCAATCAATCAATCAATTTATTTGTCCCCAGTGGGGCAGCTGGTTATGCAGCAGTGGGATGCATATGTTTAGCACAGGTAAAACACAGGGCACATAAATGCAAATCTAAGGCCACAACACAAAATATGTAAAATACTCAGTTAAAAAGAGAGAAAACCAATTAGTTTAAACACATGTAAATAACTGCTATTGTCATCAGGGTCTTGTCAACCTGGAGCCCAAAGAGATTCCTGAAACAAAAGAGACGCTGCTGGTTTTGTCCTGTACACCATGTCAGTATTATTGTCTAGTATAGTTCCTAACAATATGTGTAGGAATCCACTATTTCTATATTCTGGCCACTCTGGTCACTGTGCTGTGAGGAGGGGGGCGAGAACGTCTAGAATCCCTGCACGTCTTAGTCTTTGACACATTCGGCACTAAAAACGATTCACGACAGCAGTTTGAAAAGTAGTCAACAACAGGACCGTGGGAAGTTTCCTCGCTGTTTAGCGGGCTCACTGCGACTGCGTCATTAGCGAACTTCAAGATGTGATGGTTTTACCTGCTGCGGCAGCCATTAGTTTACAATATGTACAGTAGAGGACAGAGGACACGTCACTGTGCAGAGCCGGCGGATGTTACGGACAGCTCGGAAAATTTAACGTTTACTCTCACTCTCTGCGTCCTGCACGTCAGGAAGTCTATAATCCAGCCGACTAGACCGGTGTCCAGGACAAACTTCCGTAGGAGCTTCTGAACTCGCAGACGCGACTGTGTGGTGTTGAGCCTGATGAGAAGTCCAAGGAACAGCAATCCTTCATGATTGTTATAGCTCTTGGGGTACTTGTATAGGTAGAAGAGCAGAGTTAGTGTGGCATCCAGAACCCCCCTCAAGAAGATGTTCGGTCACGTTCGGTAGTTTTGTTTTGATCAGTTTTTCAAATGACTTCATTACTAACGAGGTCAGAGCCGTGGGTCCGAAGTCATTCAGAGGACTGGGAGGTTTGGTTTTGGCAACAGGAACTACGGTGGATTGTTTCCCAGGTTTTGGGACCTTTTGCTGAGAAAATGACAGATTAAAAATACAATTAAATACGGGGCCTAGTTGTTCTGCACAATGGTTGAGCATTCGATTGCCAATATTATCAGGGCCAGCGCTTGTCCTAGTTTTACAATTTTTAAAAGTATTCACAACAGTGCAAACATTAAAAGGAGCTGCCAGGTGACTGGGTTTCAGTAGTGTATTTTTTAGAGTAGCAATTTCATTGCTATAATCATGTACGTCGCCTCTGGCGTAAAACCTGTTCCTGATCTGATCCCATCTAGTGTTAGTCTTTTCTTAACATTGTCCGTTAGCCCAGACATAGTCCTGATACTGTCCCAGACTGAGCCCAAATTACTTTACTTAATTATTTCACTACTCCTCAGCTTTTCATTTGTAGAAATGTTTAGTCCTCCATCAATTTCCCATTTGATCACTGTTTGCACAGACGTAAGCTGATTTCCCTGTTTAGGAGCCTGTTTCTTCTGATTTAATAGAACTTTAAGGTGTCTGCTCACCCACGTTTTGTTATTGGGGTAGATCTTAACTGTTTTTAGGGGAATAACAACGTCCTCACAGGACTCACTGATATTCACGACTTGACCAGGTCCGTGAGTTCATCCATGTCACCAGAGGATTCAGTGAACTCCTCCCAGGCTGTACTGTCCAGACAGCCTTGCAGTGTCAATGTGGCTTCCTCTGTCCACATTTTAATGTTTTTAGTGATCTCTCTCCCCCTCTTGAAGACATGTACGGTATGATGGAACCAGATATACACAGTTGTGATCTGCAGAGCCCAGCGGGGGGAGAGGAATTGATTTATAGGCATTTTTGAGAGAGCCATAACACCGGTCAAGTATCATGTCTTTCCTGGTGGGACAAGACACATACTGATAAAAGCTCCTGAGGGTTTTCTCCAGTGAACAGTGAAGTTGCCCAAAATTACATTAGGAGCATCTGGGGATAGCGACTGAAGTCTCTGCAGTTTGGAAAATGAGCTCAGAGGCTTTATTCACGTTAGCCTTTGGATGGATATAAACTACAGTCAGAAAGATCTGCGGAAATTCCCGTGGCAAATAAAATGGCCGCATGGACACAAAGCAGTTCTTTGGTTCATAGTCTCTCTGTCACTAGAACGGTTTTACACCAGCGTTCATTTGAACAGAGACCCGCCTCAGCATGACTTGCCAGTGGTTGCAGCGTCCCAGTCGGTGCGAAGCGCCCATCGCCACCTTGCCGTCGGAGTCCCTCTCCCCGAGCCATATCGCTGTGGAAGTCAGGATACGGGCATCTTTGAACTAGTGTTGGTGGCAGACAAGAGCCAAAAGTTTCTCAGTCCTATTGCAGAGGGACGAGGCATCAGCCGGGATGATGCAACACAAGAGTCGCTCTTCTACCTCGCTCCCTGGGTTTGTGTCGAGGTGCTCCGGTGTAGCCACCACTGCCGTGGCCGTGAACAAGTTCCTCCAGGTTAGGAAAAACTAGTTCCGTCGCTGGCCTGGAGCTCGCAGGGTTGTTGAGTCTGAGCAGGAGGTCCCTAATGTACTGAATCTTCTTGGGTTCAGGTGCAGTGAGCAACTCTTTAACCGGGTGCCACGCTGGCGCCAGCGCCACCAGCATGAAAAGCAGTCCAATCCATGCCACCGTACAATAGCACGATTTAAAAACCAATGTAGAGTTGAGGATCTACAGGTCACTACGGACGAGGGTAAACTTAACGAACTTCACGAGACAGAACAAATTTGTAAACAGACCAACAGGCTCCCTGCTGCTGCCGGTCGCTGCCAGCGCACGCACCCGAATACGTCTGTGTTTTGGACCAAAAGAAGACACCTGAAGACGTCAACAGGCATTTTTTACTATTTTTGGACCTTTGTTAGACAAAATGATAAATCAAGAAAGAAAATCGGCAGATTAATCGATAATGAAAATGATCATTAGTTGCAGCGGTGATCAAAACATTCATCAATTTTATAAGTAAATTAAAATATATTTCCCATCTATTCACTCTCCCCACATCCATCCCTTCGTTTCATCCCCACTTTTGTCCTCTGGTCTTTAACGTATTATCTGTCCAGTTTACTATGGGTATGTATGGAAAGCAAACTGGGTCAAAGTAGTGGAAACTGGTGCAAAACATGTTACATAACTACAAGAAAAAAAAACAAAAAAACCTTTCAACGGTTTGGAATCCAGTCGTCATCTTGACTAAAACCCAATCACTACTGATATTTGAGCCTGCCTCCAATTTGAGAGCACATTAAATAACAATATTGCAGTAACAGTATAAGGTTTGTGCTTCCATATTTTCAGTTTTTTTTTTTCAACGTAAACATTCGGCATTAAAAAAAAAAATCCCCTAGATTTAGAAATCAGTATCAGAATTGTAACCACGGTATGTAGAGTTACATTTACATGTTTGCACAGTTTTATTCACCAAACACTATTTGAAAAATCAGCTATTTTACATCTTTAGGAAAACATTTTGTGTTTCAATCTCCGACTTAGTCTTAAAAACATCAAACAGAGCACAATAGACCAAGACGAAAGTAATCAGATTACATTACTGAGTCTGGAAGATGCTCTGGATTTTGTCCCTGGTTGCAATGTGGATGCCTATAACTTAAATTTGACGTATTTGCTAAAGTGAGCGATCAAAACCCGTTGCCTGCGGTTGCCAAGCTTCAGGAACAGAGAGAAGAATTTTGGTGAATTTCAGTTTGTTTTTACAGGATGTCTTCAAACGCCTCAGTATGTTGTAATATCTGTCACAGTGTGTGCAGCCATGTGTTTTACCTTCATTCGATAACAGAAAACGGTCAAGCTCACCAATCAGTAATTCAACACCAGTCATAATTATCAGGTAGTGCCCAACTCAGGTGATCAAAAATAGGCTCGTATCGTCAATTACTTGATGAGCAAATGAAAAGAAAACTTTGCATCATACTGAATTAGTCTGACTTGTTTCAACCACCAAATTCCATTGAAAAAAATCTGTCATTTTCCATTTCGTGTTAAGCATATAATTGCATTATCTTGTTGTATTCATTTCAGTTTTGGGCTTTTCATACATCAAATAGAGTAGAGTTATGTGAGAGTAACTAAAAGTAATCAGATTCCATGACAAATGATGATTCAGTGATCCTTTATGTTTTAGTTTAACTTCTTTTGCTGCAGGAACAAACTGATACTTTCTGTTGTTTTTCACGCTGATTTGAGGATGGGGACTCCGTCAGAAATGCATTGTGGGAGGTTTTCTTGTCCGCTGTGGGTTCGATGTCGGCGGCGCTGCCATCGGGGAGGAAACGCCTGCTGACTGATTTCCATTTGTGCGCCTTAATAGTGTGTGTCATTCCTAATTAGGGCGACTGGCTCGGGGAAACAGTGGCTCAGTGCTGGAATGGCTGCTCCTGTCATGCTGCAATTACCAACAAATTAGTCTTTAGACTGAGGGGCTTCTGCACACACACACACACACACACACACACACACACACACACTCGGTCAGGAATGTGTGTGCGTGTGTGTGTGAGCAGTATGTGTGCTAATTAGTACGTTCTGTGAGGTGTTCAATGTGCGAAAATGCATCTAAGTGTAAAAGCAGACGAGGTTTCACGCACGTCAAACTCCAACCTGCAGCTGTTTGTTCTGCAGCTTCACCATCAGCTCGACGATACTAACAAGACTCACACTAATACACACATTAATATTAATAATACTAAAACAAGCAACTGGGCAACTGCTGCAGCTGCTCCGTCAACAATAAAATCATTAACATTTATATTCCACTATTGTTGCTGTAACATTGAACTCACACAGCGAGTCATCTGAAGGGAGTGAAAGTGAGCATTTGTTTGTCTGAAACCATCAAACTCTGGTCGTGTGGTGCAGCCAGCTACAGTACATTTGATTTTCTGGTTGAGTAATGTAATCTGATTACTCTCAGGTTCAATATCTGACATGTTCAAACAACTGAGACAAGAAGCAGCTGAAGAAGCAGCTACAGCTAATTTACACAAAATATAAAATTGCAGATTTTTCAAAAAGAGTTTGGTGAATAAAAATGTTCTATCAAGTAAATCTACCGGTATTTTAAAATTCTCATTTGTCATCTGATTCTTTTAGACTCTTCTTCATTTACTGATCAAGCTCCGGTTGGTTTGGCAAGCTTTCTGGTCGAGTAATGTAACCGGATTACTGACACTGTCACTCTCATTATAATCATTTTGTTCTTTTTGTTATATTAAGACAATTAGGGAAAGGAGGAAAAAAAGAAAACGAAATGAATGTGCACATTTACTAATAAAATGTTAAATAGCTGATTTTTGAAATGGGGTTCGGTGGATTGAACGGTTCAAAGTAAAACTAACAATTTGTTCAGATTCCTTTCAACTAATTTCAGTCTTTTTTTCCCCATTCATTCATAAAACTCTGGTCAGTGTGGGGCATTCACGGCTTCAGTAAATCAGAATTTTTCTACTCAAGCAATGTAATAGGACCATGTTTGGAGGAAAAGGAAATCATCTGCAGGTATAAATACAAAATGTTAAATAGATGATTTTTCAAATGGAGACTGGTGAATAAAACTGTTCTCCAAAGTCAAACTAGGATTTAATTCCAACATGTTTGTCGGCAGATTTAAACTCTTTTTCATTTATTCAACATCGTTTGTTGGTGTGTTGCATTCAGAGTTTTAGTAAATCTGAGTTTTTTCTGGTCAAGTAATGTAACCTGCTCCCTTCCAGTTACTCTCAGTGGATTCTTCTCTAATTTACATAATACGACAAAGTGAAAAATTGAAAAATAAAAAAGAAGATAACGCAAAACGTCTTCACAAAGCTGTAATGGGTTGACTCGGGTCTTTGCGGTGCCTTTGGTGTTCTGTAAATCTGAGTTATTCTGGTCAAGGAGCCATCTCCAGGGTTTTTTTTGTTTGTTTTTTCAAGGGAGTGTTTTTTCAGTCTGTGTGATTCAGTTTGGATTCAGATTTTTTGCGATGTCTTAATATTTTACCTCTCTGCCAGTCTGACCAACACAGCCGCATGTTTCCTTTAGTCAGCTGTTTCCTGCAAAACACATCCTTTACTGTGTCTCTCACGCACACACACACACACACGCGCGCAGGCCCTGGCCGAGCCCATTAGTCTGGTCACCTGCTCCTCTCAGACGCTGCTCTCAGGTTAATTGTTTGCAGCTTTTTTCACGTCACTGCTTCCGATTAGCCGAGCGGCCTGCAGAGGCTGACATTCAGCAGAGGCGGCGAGGAGACAAAAGAGCCGCTGCCTTCGAGTGTCGTGGGTTTATTTACACGAGTCAACTTCCCTTCCACCGCGGGGACAACGAGCACGACGTGTCGGAGAGAATTTACAGTAACAAGGCTGACGTGGCATCTGCTGGCTGTTTAATTATCTAACGCTTTTTTTTAAGGCGGCGTTCAGGAGCGTTTAAGTGCGTACGTGAAGAGGGGGAGGTGTTGACGAATGCAAATACAGGAGGAAGTGTATTTCGTCCTCACCCAGGTGGAAAAATAAGACGTGTAGAAGGAAGAACAAAATGAATTTGTGAGGAGTCGAGGCCTCAGCTGACCTCTCCATCAGCCCTCGGCCGCCGTCATGAGTTACGGCTCTGTGATAAAAAGTCTCTCAGTGCTCAGATCCATCACTGCCAGACTCCCCAGATCTGTCTCTGCGTACAAATGGGGTATTTTTTTCCCTCCTAACCCACCCACCTGCCCTGCTAACCGCCACCAGGGAGCACAGAGTGGAACGCCAAACGCCCGATGATTGAGCCGATGACGAATGACGCCGACGACGAAGTGGGGAATCCCCCGGTCGACAATTATTCACCTCATCCAAACCCTTCCCGACCCCCCCCCCCACCGAGTCTGGGAACATGCAGTTTATAACCCCCACCCCTTTAACCCCAGAGGACAAAGATAGGGCGTTGAAGGCAGGATCACTCACTCTGCTCGCTTCTTTTTCTTCCCTCTACAGCAGTGTCAGGGAGGGCCGAGGGAAATCTGTTCACCTGAAGCTTCAACACGCACGCACGCACGCACCAACACCGCAGGAAAAGTCCTCCATTTTAACATATTATTTTTGTCTGCCACTGAATCCTAAAACCCTGTTTTTTTCCTTATAAACAACTGCAAAAAAATCAGCTATGAAGAATTACACTATTACGACTATTATCGGTCTCATTAAAGCTTAAGATCACTGCAACGAAAATGAGGTTTGATCCTAGAAACTTTGTGAGACAGGTTGCTTTAGTTTGCTTCAGTTTTTTGGTTTTGGACAGAGCAATATAGTCTTATAAAAGACTTATTTTCATTGTTGTCACTAGTGTTTTCGCATTCCCCCGACATTTATCAAGATCGAGACGGACACATTTAGTGTCCGACTCAAGAAATATAGAGAGTAGAAACTAAAAACTAGAGAATTGAATCAAAAGTACAAACGATCAATAATATTTCTTAGGAAGCAGAAAAGGTAGCGGTATCACAGAAGTCACATCCTTAAAGACAACACTGACAAGACCCGACTGAACGTAGAGAAACAAGCACCAATGGCACTGATGAAGGCCAAATGGCTGCAGAGATTTGGGGACCGAAGCGCGGAGTTGTGTTTAATACGGATGAATTTCACATTTTCAGCTGCGCCAAATCACGTTTGTTTTCAGACTTTTCTAGAGGTTTTGCTGGTTTTTTTGTGAAATTTACAGTTCCACCTCTAATGATTCATATAAAACAGCCTGAGAGGAGAAAAAAGAAAGAAAAAAAAAAACCAAACTCTTAATCCCCGTTCAGACCTGCGGCTCTTTACGTTAACCTGACAACGATTTAACGTGTCGGGCTCACGTCTGGATAAAGCTGAATTGGTTCTGTGACACTTTCAACACAGGTCTGAACCGAATGACGTCCGATCAACACAAACGCTGCGGCGGCGTGAGGGGAAACGTGCAGGCAGAGAGATTATAAATGCACCGCTTTATCTCAGTCATCGTCTCTTATGGGCAAGATCAGTTAAATAAAACCGTTTTGGAAAATGGTCCAGGTCAGGTCAGTCTCTAAAAACTAGTTTCCCCTCACGGTGCGACGGGGACGCGATGTTGTTACAGTGGATGTAAGGGCAGCTGCGCGGACTGATAAACCAACGTCCGGCCGAACCCTTTACATGCGGCATGCAAGCAAACAGGACTAAAACCAGAGTCTCGACGTCGTGTCATTCAATGCTCCGAGAAGGGGGGGCGAGCGGCTCTCAGTGAAGGTGCTGTCACATTTGAATGGAGCTGTACGGAGCATCAACATAAAAGTCTGCTCTGCCTGGATGACGAAGTGCCGCCAGTTTAAAAGATAGATGAAGCAGCAACGCTACATGTCTGAAAGGGGCTGTAGACATGCAACCTGCGTCGAGAGGTCGGAGGAAAGAAGCCTGAGCCACGTCTGTTTTCTATGGCCGCTTTCCCTCCGTGTAAGTGTGATGTCCCCTGATTGAGTCGTCCCCCATCTCTCTCCCAACATGCCCCCAGCTGTCTGCTGTCCACTTCCTAATTAAAGCACAAATGTCCCGGAAATATTTCAAAATAAAGCACATTATTTGCGAGTCTGTGAAGGGACCGAACATCGGTCCAGGACGTAAATCATCACCTGTAAAACTGTCCAATTAGGACATAACTCCTGGGATGCTGGATCCTGATCATGAATGTAAAGACACAAATACGCACGCTTTGCCACACACTCACAGGCGTTTCACTGTAACGCAGCAACACTGACAGGCCCCGACCTCTGACCTCCTACACACCTTAGCAAGAACAAGTGAAAAATCTGCGGCTGAACTCAGACAACCAGCTTTTTCTGGACATGTTTTTGGACAGATTCATCTCTCACACGTCTCAGAAGTTTAAAAAAGTATAGGAAATGTTTGGGTTTTTTTTAAAATCACTGTAAGCATCCTGGGGGTTGACAGCGCTCACAGTGCAATTACAGCATCCCGGGTTCGAGTCCAACCTTTGTTGCATGTCGGTCCCAGTCTCTCCCTCCCCTCACGCACTCTCTAATAAAAAGGTATAACCTGCCACAACAAGACGCTCGGCATCACTTCGCTTTAATTCCTCCAATTGGCCATTTAAAAGCAGCACACTAACATTTCATGAATGGTTTGTAGCGCGCTGTAATGTAGCTGTGAGCAGCTGAACGAACATGCGTCAGGGTTTATTCACGTTCAGTGTTTGTTCCACATATTCTCTATCATTCCATCCTGCGTTTCACTGTGTTGTGGTTCGTCGTCTGTTCATCCAGCAGCCTCCGCTGACGGAGGAGTTGGAGCCGGTAACAGAGACGCTGATAAACTCTGGGATCTGATCACAGCTGCGTCAGAGTCTGTGAGAAACCAGTTATTACATGTTTAAAGTGGATATTGATAATTGGGGGGATAAAGTGTTGCCAAATGCTAAAATGTGATTTCAGAATTTGTAATGTAGGAATACCAATTCTTTTTTTTTTCTCCCTTTATTTTCCAACAGTTCGAGCTATAGTTGATAGAATAACACCATCATCAGTTAATGTGTTGTTTTTGACATTGATATTATTGTTACTGTGATTTTAGCAAAAAAAGAAAAAGAAAAAAAGGAAAAGTGAACTCGATGCTCTCATTCAACAAACAGCTTAGACGCAAGAGCGGAAGCAGCAAAAAACCCGTTCCCATACAAAATGTGTGACTCGTGACTTCGCTGTACAACCAAACCAAAAAAAGGAAAAACCTGAATCCTGAATCTCTCTGCATCTGACAGTAAACAGCTGCAAACTGACACGGACATGGATTCGGCGCTGTCACAAACAGATTTCACCGCACGGGATTCGAACCAGCAACAGCGCACCGCACGCACACTCAGTTAACAGCGAGTTCCATTATTTATGTGTCTAGAGATAAATAATCCACAGGACAGACAAACAGATCAAACTGCAGGCTCCAGCAGACAAAGAGCCGAGAAGAAAACGTTAACCGTCTCTTCATCTCCGCGCTCTTACCGTGGACCCTCAAATTTCACGCCTTATCGTGCTTCAAATACATACGTCTCCGGGATAAATCCCTTTGACATACCTTAAACTCATTCATGCTAACGCGTCATAAGCATCAGGCTTCAATTTCGTCTCTTCAGGGTCGAAGTTACTGATTCATGATGCACTTTTTACACTTCGGCGTTCATTTAACGGGAGTTTTCAGGGGAATGAATGAGGGGTTGTGTTCATTAGTGAGGGCTAAGTGCTTATGGACGTAGCGCAGACTAAGCCGAGACAATGCTGTAACACACTGACACTCTGAGGACAATGAAACAGTGGGACGAAGACAGAAAGACTCCTTTTGAGGGATTCTGCTTCTAATTTCCTCTTACCACCTACTTCTTCAGACTTATTCCCCAAATGTTTGGCATATTTTTATTTTGCTGTTACTTTCGGCACAAACTCAGTTTTCACGCCACGTTCTTGAGACCGTTTGTGCCAAACTCCTCTTCTGATTGGTCAACAAACCTGCTACTTTTGAAGGGTTTTTTTATCTTGTACAGTAAAACCTCAGGTTCTTCGTGTGACACTGCAGACTTTTCACCAAAATCCAGAGATAAATCACTCGGTTCGTACTGGATTCCCAGACTTCTCTAAAGCATAGATTACAAGGCCTAAATTACTCTGATTCCTGATCTATGTTTAGTAGACGCCTGATCTCAAATATTAATATTTATTCGTCTTCAGGGGACTCCCGGCAGAAAGCACAACACTTCCACTTGCTCAGTGCACTAAAAAGGTTTCACTACTTTTCTGTCCAGCTGCCTCAAGACCAAGCTTTACAAACACAAACACACCACAGCGAAAGGGAACAGATCAGTCTCCTCCTCCAATCCTACTTTTCCCCCATTAAAACTCTCCTTTTGTGGAGTCTTCCGTCATCTGAATCTGGACTCTGAGAACAGAGCGAGCGGCACGCTCTACAGACCGTGAAACCCTCTGAGGCAAATTTTGTAAAATGTGATTCTGGGGGAATAAATCGGCATCTTCCTGAAGAAGCACAACAGACCCAGTAAGGCTGAAACTGTCAGTATGTATCTGTCCAGACAAAAACCCCGAATAAAGATCATCGGCGTTAAATACGCCCTGCAATCCATGAATGTAACGCCTCGTCTTCCCTCACTGAAATACACTTTGGGATTCAATCCTTCAAATAAATCTTAAATTGGTGCACGTTTCATCTCTGAATCGTGACGTTCCAGGTATGTTATGTGATTTATGTATCTCTTCCCACTGTAATTCCACTACCTGTCCATCTGTCTATTCTGTCCGTCCTGGCGGAGCGATCGCTCTGAGGCTTCTCCTCTTTCTTCTTGTTTAAGCCTTTTCTTTTGTGGAGTCGCTCCTCGTCTGAACCGAGGGTCTGATACAGGTTGTAAATCCTTCAGTGGCGAAATGTAAAACGTGGGTTTGGGCTGAAACGCTCACGGGATGGGAACAGATATCTCTGTGCGACTCCCAGCAGAAAACCCAACACGCAACCCGGTCGCTCAGCGAAGCTGAAAGTTTCCTTATCATTCATCCGTCCGCTTCCTCAGAATGAAGCAAAACACACCACAAACCTGCAGCTACAGAGCATCAAGCTGACAGACACACTGAACACAAAAATGCCTAGAGTCATTCTTTCGTCTCTCCACACTCGGGTTTCTACAAGACCCGAGCAGCCCGTTTTAACGGCTCATCTCCGGTCAGCGCGACAACGTCTGAAGCACTAAGGTCGCACAGACTGAGGAGCGCGAGGCTTCGCTTCCGCGTCGTCGGGGTCAGAGCTACCGCTTCACGCCGCAGCTTTCAGGTGCACACATGAGGGGGTTGAGTCCAGCGGCGTGCCGCAGAGGAAGCCGAGACGCTGCTCTAACATAAGGACACACTCAAAGGAGCCTTTCTGGGGGGAAATCTGCCTCGTTCATGTTGAGCTCATCCTCCGGCTGCCTCCTGCAAACACTTGAGGTTATTTTGATATTTCTTCTCGTTGTCGAAGTCTGGCTCAGGGATTTTGATTCGGTCACACACCTGCCCGGCTGGTCTCCAGACTGGACGGTGTGTGTTGTGTGTTGTACGGGGGGCCGAGGGCCGGTCGCTGCGTCTGCTCTGCTCTTCCCGTGGTCGGTCTGTTCTCGCCCCTAACGTCGTGCATGTCTCTCTCTGCACGGAGGCTCGGAGGGTGTTTGTTGTACAAACTGTCAAACCCTCAGAGACACTTCTGTGATTTTAAGCCGCATTAATAAACTTGACTGGACTTGACGTTGCGTCTGTGGGACATTCACGTCATATATATCGAGGTGTAACGTCGACATTGTTCACTACCGTGCCCATAATATCTACACAGACGGATCATCCAGTCCATACGAACCCGTTTATCACCAGACACACACATAATCCACCTCTGTACAGAGAAACCCAATATACACAATATTTATTCAGTGTCCTTTGACATCTTCCACTTCTAGACCAAAACTCCTGTTCCTACATTTTTCAACAACAATTTAATCTGTATTTATTACAATTAGTCGATTGATCGATTAGTGGATCGCCAAAAAAATAAATAAGTGTCAACAATAATCAATAGATTTTTTATGTATCATTTTAAGTCTAAAGTGTTTTCTGCAGCTTCTGGGTTGTGCTGTTTGCTGGTTCTCTCTGTTTCCTGTTTTCAGACTGTTGCTTGGACAAAACCAGACATTTCAACACGTGAACTTGGACTACGGGAAACTGTGGGGAACATTTTTTTTTTTTTTTTCCTATTTGCTGACGTTCTACAGACCAAACTAATAATCAGTTAACCGGGAAAATTATTGTTATATTAACCGATAAGGAAAATAATCATTGCGGCTGTAATTTAGATTCCGTGAAGGAAATCAATCTGTTCTGTCTCCGGTCTAGATGTCTGTCTCTTCCCGTCTGTATCTGGAGAGCTACTGACGGTCTTGTGTGTCAACATACGGGGACAGTAAGGTCGGTGCTGGGTCTGTCTCTGACGAGGTCAGACCGGCTCTTGGGTTTTCATGTCCTCACCTAGACAATTTAAAGCACTTCTCGTGTCACCCGGGCGTCTGCAGCCTGTTCTGCGCATCCGACCGCAGGATGCGCCGAGATTCCGGGATCAAATTTACGTGCGAACCGCCGCTTTGTCAAATCGGGTCTAAAACGCTGGGAATTAAACTGCACCTAAAAAAATTCAATTTTTCTCGTGAAATGTTGTTGCAGGTTCTGGAGCTGGAAAGAGATGAATTTAGCAGCTTTCTGCTGCTAAATTCCCGCATGAAACAAAACCGAACATATTTTAAATCCACGCAGAAAATCCTGCGGAACTGCATCGAAGTTTAAAGGGGGAGAGACACTAAACAAAAAAAAACAAAACAAAATAAAACAAAATAAAACAAAACAAAATAAAACAAAAAAAACCACACACACACACACACACACACACACACACACCACCACCACCGCGCGTGTTTTCGGAGCTGATGGACGAGGTTGTGGTCGCCGCAGCTCCGCTCCGCATGCGGAGCCACATCAGACCGTTGATGGATTTTCTCTCCTTATGTTCAGGTGATTTAAACCTGAGGCTGCGCTGCAAATCCTGCATTGATTTATCGGAGGAAAGCGGTCAAATTTCACTTCAGCTCACCTGCGTCTCGCCGACTGAGACACTTAAGCAATTTCGACCCTCGCGGCTGTCATTCTTTACGCCACATTTCACCAGAAAAACACACACTGGAATTTCGTGACCTTTAGAAACTCTGAAATGAAACTCTTTATTTTAAACTGCGCGTTTATTTTGCCTTTAAAAATAAGCTACCGGTGCCGGGTTGTCTTGGAAATCCAAATCTCCAGACTCTTCTGGCTTTGAAATTGATATTTCCTAAATTTTGCGAGACTTTAAAATAAAATTTTAAAAATGGTGAAATGGCTCCGTTTCAGAGTGAAGCTGCGTGTGTTTGCATCGGGGGCTTCAAACGTGGAGGATTTTACCCTGCACGTGAAAAGCTGCAGAAGCCTTTAATTTGACCCGTGACCCAGGTAAATTTGGCTGCTTCAATAATACAACAGCGCGTAAATTGGCGTTAATACAACCGGATCCGGCGCGCGAAAATGTGCAGGCTCGTCCGACAGAGGATGGAGTCGCCGTGCGGTTTAATTAGATGCTCGTGGACTAATTCCTCTATGTTCTAAAAAAGCTTTAAAATATTCCCCGACAACGCCAGAGAACAGGCGCGTGCAGCGGCCGCAGCCCCGCGCGCCTCCGGCCGCCTCTCTGCGCTCTTTGCGCGCGGCGTGTTCGCGCTGCACCGAACCGCACGTCAGGTTTATTTCAGTGAATAGTCGGAGCCGCGGTTCGGGAGAAGTCCGCGTTATTTCGAGCGCAGTTTTGGTCCGGGGACGTAATTCGGCGCCCGCCGCCGAACCCGAATCTGCCGCAGAGAGGGAGGGACGGAGCCGGTGTGACGGGGCCGCCGCTCGGCGCCGCCGGTTTAAATCACTGAGAAAAACAGGAAAGACTGTGACTCGGGCGATTTCACGCGGCGATGCCGCTCGTTTTTTCCTCCCAAGCATCGTCATCATCATCATCATTTTATTTACTTGTTTATTGATTCTTTGGGCTTTTTTTTTTTGGCTTTATTTTTCTGAATTCTAGTCAGAACCAGGTCGCTCCTGGATCAATATTCGGAGTGAACTACACATGTTCCCCCAACACATCCCGCTGCAGCTTTCGTGCGCGCTCTGACGGTCTAGACTAAAAGTTCTGCAGTCCGAGGTTGTCGGCGCTTTCTGTCCCTTTCCAGATAAAAAGACAAAAATCGTGGCGCACGCACTGCGGGTCCTGCCGGTTCAGTTCGGCGCTTTTCTCATTTTGCTCACATCACACACAATAACGCTGCCGAACCGCGCTCTGGGTCTGTCTGCAGAGGCACGGGCGGCCATGCGGTTGCATTTAACTTTGCTTTGGGTCTAAGTTGCCGCCTGTCAGTCTTTCGCCCCGCAGACTGAACGGGACCCTCCGTTCGTGTCACAAACGGATCCTGCAGGCTGCGACCGGGACTTTCGCAACCACGCTGGAGTTTTCTTACCACGGCACCGATCGACCGATTGGCACCGGAAGGCAAACAGATGAAAAGTTGCACGGTTTGGGTGAGATTTTTTTTTTTTTTACCTCTGGGCCGCTGTGTTGGCGTCCAAAATCCCTGCGCCCTGCATCCAGGAGCGGACCGGGGTCATGCCGGTGGGGAGCGGCTCCTCCTTCATGGTCAGGCCCCCCCGGGGGAGGCTGTCCTGGATGGAGAACATCAAAGTGTCCTTCT
>NC_053422.1:1000500-1046500 GCF_016859285.1 Xiphias gladius
GAACAGCCGTGATGTCCTACCTTAACGTCCCCCACGAGCTGCGTCCAGTTGATCGGCCGCTCCCTGTTGTTCTTAGCACACCTGGGGCGGGGGTTCAGCGTGAAACCGGTCCGCCCCGTTTTGCTACGGATTCGGGGCTGAGCGACATGTTCCCGCCAGACCGCGTGTAACGGTGTGTGACGGGCTCCCAGGTGCGTTTTCCCTCCTTTGGTGGGTGTGTCAGAGGCGTTGCCCAATCAGCAGCGACCTGTATATATATGTATATATAAAAACCCCGCCAATTGAACAGGTAGTGCGCATGCGTAATACAACAGGTTGTTCAACCCCACCGTTTACGTTTAAAGGGGCGATATGTAAGTATGTTAGTTTAAAACATTAAAAAAAGGAACTAAGCTTTTTCAACAGAATGTGAAGAAATAACATTTTTGACAGTATGTCAAAGACGTCTATGTTTTGTGTTGCAGAGGTATCTACTGGAGTTAGCATGCTAACCAGCTAGCCCGGGCCCTGCCCATCTCGTAATGCCACTGTTTACCTGAAGAGGCGACAGTGAGTCACGTTAGCGTCCGGTCTGCCCACAGTCCAACATGAGAGGATGAAGAAGTAGTAACTGTGAGTAGGCTATATACCTGTGGTGCTGTCGTCCTCTCTGGGCGACACTTCTCCATCTTTCCTCGAGCTCAGCTACCGATGCTGCCGCTCCACCGGCTCTTTCTTCTCCCTCGTGTTCCTCCACCTCTCATGGCTCCTCCTCCACCCTCCCCGTCTCTCTGACTGGGCAGACTGGGTGTGAGACCGTCGTCGTCAGACTAACAATGACAGAAGAAAAGTCTGCCAGCTACGTAGTCAGACTGGCAGGTGAACCTGTGAGGGCGACATTTTCCCCCATCCACACAGGTTTGGCAACATGTCAACAGCTGCCCTGTGCTGAGGTTATATTTTTTCAAGCTAACGTTAGCTCAGCGCGAGGGTGGGGCTGGAACTGGGCTGTGATTGGCCAGTGAGCCCAGGCCCAGAACACGCTCCAATGTGCACGCTGAGTGACAGGCGCACAGAGAGGGCCCTTACAATAAGGGTGGACACCTAAACTTTCTGGTAAAATGCTGCCCCCTGTTTGTTTGGAGTATGAATTTCACAGCTGGCCAGTTCTTAAACACAGACCCTTTTGTCTGGGCTGAACGTGCCCCTGTAGACACCTGTCCTTTTCACCTGACACAGTGTTTGTGCCTCACCTCTCGCTCTCTGCGCCTCCCTCATAGTTTCACCCTCTGGAATATGGACAAACTTTCCAAAGGTGGAAACAAAGAGTAGCCCAATTTGATTTTACTGCCCAGTTAAACAAAAAGTAGCCCAGTGTCCCTAACAGGAGCAGGTGTTTTGAAGATTTCCTCACCACATTGCCGAGGGCCTGTTTCAATCAAGTGCTGCCCTCCTTTTACCTTTGACAACAGCTTTAGCTTTAGTTTCTCTTTTATTTTATTTTTGTAACTTTTTGACTGAGATTTTGTTAGTAATCATCAAGATATATATTAGGTCTTGGTCCCTAATACAGAGCGTGTGGTCTTACTTTTGAATGTAGAGTCTAAGAGCACTGAAAGTAATTCGTCATAAAGCCAGATTTTTACGAAACCTTGTTTTGTGTTAAACTTCAGACGTGCTTCTTTCTGTGGAGACTGTAAAAACAAAAAAAGCTTTAATAGCTTCTCATCGCTTGAGCAACATTGTGGACAACATTGTTAGAATATTTAAATTTGTATATTTATAATTTTGCTTATTGATTTGTTTAATTTGTATTTTCTTTTCTTTTTCAATTTCTATTATTTATTGTTTACAGTTGTACATTTTTTCCAGTACCCCCTGTACTGTTATTTGTCTTCTATTAAAAAAAAAAGGTGGGCGCTGTTATCCAGATGTATTTTGTATAAGATGTTGTTGCTATTAACGTAACTAAGGCTAAGAAAGGCAGAGTTTCTGACAGTATTTAGATGCTGCATATTTTTGTTCACAGTAGCCGTAAAGTTTCTGATTACCTGTCTCAGAAACCATGCCCTTCATTCTTCTCTGCTTCTGCTGATCCCTGATTTTTTTTTTTAAATTCCATTATTTATTTTTCTGTGTTATTCAGTCTTAAAAGAAGGCAGAAGAATGACTGCAATATGATATCTTTTTTCTTTTTAAATTATTCTCGAAAACATGTTTGACTTTTAGCTTGAAATTCACTTACAGTGGAGCTAATACTCTGCCCTCAAGGGCCCAACGAGCCCCAGGTTTACTCAACGTCATGTGGTTGTGCATAATTTGATTAATCACAAGTTTGTTAGAACTTTGCACCACTTGAGGTACAAGACCAACTAAGACGGATCCTCCATCCTCCATCCAATTATGCCCCTGTGCAGTTGCCCGTCTGGTAAAAATATCAGAAAATAGTTAAAATTATTAATTTAATAATCATTATTTCCTGGAGTCCAAGTCCGTACATTTTTTTTTAATTTTTTTTATGACCACCAGTCAAAAACACAAAGATATTGAGTTTACTCTCAGCGAAACTGAGGAACTGGCAAATATTCACATTTGAGAAGCCGGTGCCGTTTTTTTTGGCATTTTTGCTTAAAAAATGCTTTAAATTATCAATCACTTAAAAAAAAATTGTTGCCAGCTGTCTAATTGATCAATCGACTAGTCATTTCAGCTCTGGGGTCCTGGTTGGTTTCTAGGGAAATAATGAAACTAACAGCTGGAGCGGGGGGCAGTAGGGGCCCAAGAACAAGTTTTAGCCCCGGGGCCCCTCGGCAGGTTAACCCGGCCGTGCTGCCACCATGTTGTTGGGTGTCGTTTTTCGGTGTCCTGAAACAGCGTCAAAGTGAAACCTCCTACTCCCGGTGCTCTGACAGCTGTGTGTAACGGAAGACATTTTGAGCTGCTGCGGTCGGTCCGCTCCGTTATTTGAGTGGCAGCCTGAAGTCGAGGCTGACGTGCTGGAGAGTCAGTCTCCAGACTAAACTGTACTCGGTGTAAAAGACGAGATTTAAAGAAAAACTGTTGTAGTTTAGCGGCGTATGTGTTGCCCAGCTAGCTAGCTTAGCGCCACAAAAGCTAGCAAAGTCCTAGATGCTAGTTAGTTAGCGTCACCTAGCTGGCCTGCCCTCCTCCTCCTCCTTCTCCTCCTCCTCCTCCTCCTTCTTCTTCACTTCCTTCTCGACAGCCGGTCCCTTCACCAGACACAATGGCTTTAAAACGAATTTCCAAGGTAACAGACTACAATTTTTCCACATTTAACTAGGCCCAGTTTAGCTTCAAGCTAATGTTTGTGTGCTGTTAGCTTGTAGCTACCAGCATTAGCTTGTTCTCCACAGCTGCTGTCGGTGACACAACGATTGACATAAAATCGTTAAATTATTTGCTGGGGTTTGGTTTGCGAAGTCAGCTTTTAAAGGACATTTTACGATATTATCTCTGTGTTGTGTTTAGATGCATCAGCGGTACTTAAAGGCAGGTTTTAGGCAGATACCCCTCCCCACCCCCACCCCCCGCGGCGGGTGTGTAAGGCTCCGGATCAAACAATGGTTGAGTTGAGTGACCTGGTGTTAGCGTTAGCTTCAGTCTGTAACAGGCCTTTAACTCAGACATTCTGTTTTAATCTCACTCATTGTCATTAAAATAACTCAGCGCTTAACCTAAAGTTATTCACTGACACAGGCTTTCTGTCAAATTCACTCCCAGCCTGAAGTTTCTCTTTCAACTTTACAGCCAATACACTTTTACTTACTATTTATATGTATGTATTACTAGTTTCATTTATACCGGTCTCAATGACACTTTTGGCTCCGATATAAAAACACTACTGTTACAGATCTTAAAGCATTAAATTCAGTTCCCTCAATATAAAAAAAAATAAAAAAATAAAAAAATGCTACGACAGTATTAAAAGTCAAGTTTCAAATTTAGCAAAGACTTCAGTTACCAAATAATTTTTTTAACTGGTGAATCCATCCATCAGTTTCCTGTTGCTCATCAATGTCCAAGCATGGACGGATTATAAGACAACGGCCCCCGACCATAGACACCCCTCCTGTACAGGATCCCAGGCCTGTGTAATCATTTTGCGTCTCTGTATGATTGTTTTGAGTCTTTACGTGGTGGTTTTCTGCTCTTTGTGGGTTGTTTTTTTAACTGAGCTCTGTGAAGAAATATTAACAGCCACTTCATAAAGAGGCTCTGGCCCTGGGCACCCCTGATCCCTGGGGTCCCATAGGCCTGTTCAGTAATCCATACATGGGTCCAGGTATTAAGTGTCATTCTGTGTGGTATTAAGGTCTTAAAAAGTCTTGAATTTAATTTGGTGGACGCTGCAGAAACCCTTTGTTAGATACTTTACTTTGCTGAATACCATTTACAGTCAGTGTTTCCCATAGACTTGACTTGGGCAGGCCGCCCAAGTATATTAACTGTTGGCAAAGTATATCTGGCAGCCCGTTTTAGCTTTTTTTTTTATTTTTATTTCTTTATCTTTCCCAGAAAAAGATGTCATCCGAGTTCAGTTAACTAGTGGAAAACCTCCCCTCCCTCTCTCGCGTGCTGTGCAGAGAAGAGACGTTCTCTGGTATTACGTTAGAAGATGCAGACACATGGATATTTTACAAGCAGAATCTAAATCACTGGGGGAAACAGATAGTAAATAATTTCCTGACATTTACATATTTGGAAAGTTTATCTTAGTTTTTCAAGCTGTCCTTACACAAACATTAAAAAGCAACATTCCCTAAATTGTGTTTTCGTCAGGCAGTATCTGATCGGAGAATAAACAAACATTACTCAGAATACCACCATTTTCCTTATCGATTAATCGGCTGATTGTTTTCTCGATTAGTTGATTGTTTTTTTAGTCTAGTCAGTGTGGAAAAAGTAGTGAAAAATGGCCATCGCAACTTCGCAGGGCCCAAAGTGACGACCTTCAATTTCTTAACTCTCAGACCAATAGTCGAAAAACCCAAAGAGATTTCATTTGCTATCATATGTGACAAAGAAGAGCTGCAAATCCACACTTCTGAGAAGCTGGAATCAGCAAATGTCTTGAATGAATAACTGATTATCAACATAATTGGAGACTAATTTACTTTCAGCCAACTAATTGATTAATCGTCTAATCGCTGCAGCTCTACAATGTATTATGGTAATTATGTACTGTATTGTTGTTTTCTCCATAGTGTTGTTTTTTGATGGAGCCCCGTTTATACCTTGGTGGCTGGTTGTCATCAAGGAAAACACCTGCCAAGAAAAGGTGAAAGAGCCTTTAAAGCTGTAACGATAAGGCAATAAATCAATTAGTCGATAGACCAAAAAAGTAATCAGCAACAGTTTTGATAGTCATTTCACTTCACTGGTTCCAGCTGCTTAAGTTTGAGGGTTGAAGGTTGAGGGCTCCTTTTCTTTGTCTTTTCTAGTAGTTAACTGAATATATTTTTGACAAGATGCTTTAAGACATCAGCTTGGACTGCGATTTGCATTTTTCCACCATTTAGTGACATTTTATAGACCAACTTATTAATCAGTTAATGTAAAATATTGAAAATGGTAGGAGCAGCCCTTTTAGACAGATATGTTATCTAATGGTTCAGTATGTCGTCAGGGCAGTTTGAACTGTTTTTCTTGCTGAACCGTTTAGGAGACACAAGTTGTAGTTCTCTGCACAGTATGGTAGCAAAAAACTTGAACTGAATTTCTGTAGATAAAATTCATTGAGTAATTCAAGTTTTGTGGTCTGGTACGAAGTTCAAGTGTACAAAGTATATCAAATAATTATCAAAAAATTTAAAACAGTTAAATGCAGAACAAAAGTGGTGAACAAAGTCCAACAACAGTTCTATGTAAGAATGGCACTTAGACAGGTATGTGTTGACCTTTCTTTTTAAAAATCTTGTGCTGTTTGGGCTTCACCCACATCCACAGGAAAGTTTGCTGTGTACCAGTGGCTTGCTCATCAGGCAAACATGATGGTCAAAACCAAAGTCAATAAAATACTGCAAAGCCAGTTTTACTGTCTGATTCACTTTCTGTGCAGCAGGATGTGTTTTAGTGTTTATAAAGTCTGGCAACTCATTATGGTGTGAAAAGGATCCAGGCTGGTTAATAGTTTAAATGGTTTTGTCTACGAAATGCCAGAAAATAGAAAAAAAATACCTGTTACAATTTCCCACATCCCCAGATGACGTCTTCCGATGTCTTGTTTTGTCTGACCAACAGTCCAAAATCCAAAGATATTCAGTTTACTGTCGTGTGTGACAAAGAAAAGCATTCTCACATTTGAGAAGTTAGAATATTTCACACAAAAATGACATAAAAGATTGTTCAGTTATCAAAATAGTTGCCCATTAATTTCGACTAATCGTTACAACTTTAACAAGACGAAAGCAGTTCATGTTCCTGATTATATTTTTCTGAATGAAATGCTGTTTACCCTGACTCCGTACTTTCCCCAATATTTTTTAAAAATTTGCAAATGGGGGGCATGACATATCTCCAGCTTCCAAGTGTGAGAAGCACTGCTGCGTACAGACAAGTTAAAAAAGGCTCCAGTGGATCTGAGGGTTTTCCAGGGGACGTATTTATTTACTGGAACATGACTTTAAATTTTCTGTGAATAGATTTGAAAAACCAGTGAAACATTTTAAAAAGTTTAATAGTCTGTGGACTTTAAAACCAGAATAAAGTCTGCTCTCCCAGCTGCTTCTGTCACAGTCAGGGTCTGAATTCCTGACCGGCCGGATCTCAAAAGGCTTCGTTGCTACTTGACTGTTTTCTCGCCTCCCAAACTCAGTCAGACCTGAAAGATGAGCTGTGTGTGTCGAGCGTGTATGTCACATACCAACGCACACAGCCAGTTTGGCTTCAGGGAGACCTGCAGGCTGGAAATACAAGCCCCTTGTCCTATAAGCAGCCATGTGTTTTCTCCACCCGTGGCTATATCCTGATCTGGCCTCTCAACTCTTCTACTCTTCAGAGTAAAAATAGATCTGCTGCTTACACATCAATATTGGCCTGTGTGTCTCAGTTTGTTTTTAATGCTGTATTCGCACAGGAGATAAAACTTCAGCTTCATGCTAGAGCTGCTTGGCCTCAAAATAAATATCTGTCTTTGTAGTGATGTTAGTTATTTAAGTTACAATTATCTTCTTATTGATTCATCTCGTAAATGTTTTTCTAAGCAATAATTTGTCAAAAATAGCGCAAAATGTCCAAGATGACGTCCTCAGATGTCTTGTTTTGTCTGACCAACAGCACAAAACCCAAAGAGATTCAGTTTACTGTGAAATAAAACAAAGAAAAACAGCAAACCAGAGACATTGGAAAATATAGAACCTTCAAATGTTTTTTTTTTTGTTTGTTTGTTTTTTACTCAGAAAAATGACTGAAATGATTCGTTGATGATCAAAAAGAATAGTTTAGGATTAGGTGACCAATTTTTGCAGCTCTGAACTGTCTCATCACAGATATGTATGTGTCCCCAAGGTGAAGAATCAAACTAATTGAACTGAATGGTAATCAGAATGTATGATTTGTGATGCATTGAATTGGGACTAAAAAAAAAAAAAGATTATTTTCATTACTGATTAAGAGAAAAACAGAAAAATTCAGTTATAATTTCCTAAGCCCAGTGGAATCATTATCAATTGATTCTCTGAATATTTTTTGAGTAATCCATTGATAGTTTGGTCTATAAAACATCCGAAAACTGCAGAATGTCACATGAAAATCACAATTTCTCCTTTTGTCCAACCAACAATCAAATTCCAAAGATGAAAATCCTCACAACTGGAACCTGGAAATGTTCGTCAAGAATGACTAAAACAATGATTATCTTTCTGTCGATCAACTCATTGACTAATCGACTAATTGTTTCACCTCTACATTGAATTTTTGCTGAAAGAATCAAAGTCAAATGGTTGTTTTACAGGTCTTGATGAAAACTTTTTTGGGGCACAAGTAACAATATCTGGTAGATTTTAGCCATGTCCCAGTCAAGCTTTTTCAGCCCTGAACTCGACCCAAGTACATTTAATTGGGTATCTGCCCATTTTAAATGCAATCAGATCCTCATACTGACCTAAATGTTGATTAAATATTTATTTGGCACATTGAAATAAGGGCTGTAGACATCAGATCTAAAACGCCTTATTTTTCATGAGCTACTTCATCCAAAAACTGAAGGTCCTGATTCAAAACTTTTAAGTTGATCGGCCTGAATTATTGATATGATAGGAATCTAGACTAGCTGATAGAGTGCGAGTCATCACAGGTATGTATGAGACTGACGTGCCCCAATCAGGCCGAGAGACAACTTACCACTCTGGAGCTATAAAAACTGTCCGCTCGTGATTGTACAGCGGTGTTACAGAGTAGAGCTGAAACGATTAGTCGATTAATGAATTAGCTGATTGACAGAGAAGTAATCTGCCAATATTTGGCTAATTGAATAAATCTTTCAGTCATTTTCAAGCTAAAATAGTGAAAAACAACTCACCGTCTAGCTTGTCAGGATTTGACACTTTGGTTACTGGGCTGGCTGTTTTCAAGCTCTGAATGTTGAATTAAACTCCTTCACAGAGCTTTTTAAGAACAGCAAAACATCCATTAAACCCAATAAAACCTCGGTAATTGTTGCAATTTCAGCTCTTGGGGTTCCCTTTGTTTTACTTACAAAAATCACCTCTGCAAAATCCTCTCAGTTCCACTTCTGACTTGTTTTTTTTGTCCAGAGTCCTGATCATTCACACCTCTTCACAGTCTAACCTGATACTAATCAGACAAAATGTGTCCTTGAATGAAAGGCCAAAATCTGTCAGCTCACAGCAGCAGATCTGGGGTCAGCATGCCTACAGAAGAAAACCAGGGTCAGTGGACCGGCTCGGTGCTCTTCATCAGGCAGCAGCATCACCTTCATTTCAGCTGTGCCAGGAAAACTCTGCATGTATGCTGTACTTATGTCATATCAAATTTAGTGTAACTGCAGCCGCTGTCGGGAGAAAACATTCCTGCCACACCCTCAGCCGTGATCATGAGCATGAAACGTAGGACGGACCGTATGATCCAAAGTGCCCCCGCAAGTTATCACAAACTCTGCAACAACCAGCAAATTCGAACCAGAAGTATCAGTCATTTAATGTGCAAACTGTTAAAAAAAAACCAAAATAAAAAGTTTTCATTCTGAAGTTTTACGGAGCCCAAAGGGGTTTCTTCAGTTTTTTTGTTTTTTGCAAGCACAAAACTCAAAGGTAGGTCTTTGACCCTAAATAGAACAGAACCAAGCAGATGATCCTCACATTGACAGGCTTCATAAACAATTCATCAGTTGCCAAAATTAACTTTGAAAAATGTTTGTTTTGAGTGAGAACTTGATGAGTAGAAGGCTGAGAGCAGTGACCACAGAATTAGTGAGGGAAAAGGATTTAAATTTTTCAGGCTGGATGGCAAACAGAAAAACAGAAAGATTTTAATGCTTTTAGTTTGTCTTTTTAGGCTGCTGATTTACCCCCCCTCACAAAAACCAATTAAAAAAGAAGTCACTACTGCCATAGAGCACGCACAATATCTGGAAAATGCAGATACTTACTCAGCCTTTGGATAATCTGCGGTATCTTCCAACAAACTTCTCGCTCTCTCTGATCCATTTTAACTTTAGTTTGTTTAAGGAAATAAACTTTATTATTATTTACAGTCTGTGTCCTATATTTGTTTGTCATCAACCCTTCACCTCGGCTAACGAGCTGATATGAAAGAGAAAACAAGGGCAAATTCTTCAACATCTTTGGTTTTGGTGTCAAACAATTCAATTTCTTCATAGCATTTTCTACTGTTACTTTTTATGAATTAAGTTTTAAAATTTTGGGGGTTTGTGGTTGAAGTGGTGTTTGGTTTCTTGTTAAACAACACGTCAGCTTTGTGTGTGGAGCTCTGCTGCAACGGAGCAGTGCAGCTGAAGGAAGCAGCGTCATTTGTTTGTGTGTTTGTGACACCTGGCTGGTGGTGATTTCAAACAGGAAACCGACCAGGAGATCAAAATTCAAAACCACAACGGCAGCAGATAAACCTGACGCACATTGTGTGAATTTTTTTTTTTCCCCCTGCTGCTTGCGCAGTTTGGTTAAAGTCATCTAGCCTGGTTTCAGACCTCTGAATCTCAGCTTATGTCAGTAATAAATAGTTCCAGTGTTGTTCATTGACAGTTGTTTCCCTGGTTGAAAAAACAAGTTATGTCACATTTTAAGAAAACAAAGAGAAGAAAAATTGCCATGGAAATGTCTCGACTGTGACAGAGATGTTTGCAGCCGTACGGCTTGTTGAAAGTTGACCTACAGACTTAACATCTCTTAAAGCGACTTATTCCTTTGATGGAAATGACAAACGTTACAATAAATCTGACGCCCTGAGGCTCAAACTGAACCAAATAAATATCGTCTTACTGGTCTCCAGTTAATTCAAATTTCAGATTTTTGCGGCGAAGTGGGTCCTTTTCTCTTCTTCTCACTCACTAACCTTTTCCTCCTTTTGTCTTTCTTTTCTCTCCATCTCCAGGAGCTAACCGATCTGTCCAGAGATCCTCCGGCTCAGTGCTCCGCCGGGCCCGTCGGTGAAGACAGTGAGATCATTTTTTGTTTTCTTTACACGGACAGACACTCGGCCTGCCTGTCAGTTTGCGTTTGTAGTCCTTACTCAGGAAATGTGCTCCATTAACCCTCTTTTTTTTTTCCTCCCTTTTTCCAGTGTTTCATTGGCAAGCTACTATTATGGGGCCTGTAAGTATCAAACTCCTGCAGTGTCAGTGTTTTTGATGAATTAATGTAATTATAGACAGAGTTTTAGTTTGATTTGTTTCCATACCATATGAACCGGTTTATTGATTTGACAGTGACATTACAAGATACAACTGTGTTGTTACACCCCAAGTCTCCTTTTCTGAGTTTTCCAACAGTCTACGCAACATGTCCTCACTTGTATTTGAAATAAATGATGATTATTGTTAGAGATGCAAAGATGTGGTTACTTCAGTGCCGATGATAACCGATAGTTTTTAGTTTATTGTGGCTGATACCGATACTATAGCCGATGAGTTTAATCTTAAAAAATGCAAATGAATGTGAATGGAAAGTTCGTTTATCTAATATACGCCACACACTAAGCCAGACTGGCGCTCCTGCTTCCTGGGATGGAGAGGAGGTGCGTTCGTTTTATGATTTGTCAGCAAAGACTGTCACTCCATCTCACTGAACTGTAAGAGTACACCGGGTACTACAGCATTTTCTGACTGTTACAACACATGTCCTCGTCTTCTCTGTTGTCTGTCAATATACTTTTCATCGATTTTAAATCATTAACAGCATTTAATCAGTAATCCATTAATCATCGACATCCCCAATCCAGACACTGGAGTAAAGTCACACTGTTACACAGTGTATTTTGAGAAAAAAAATGAAACAGTCAAGTTAAAAATTCAGAATCGTTTGGTCGTGCAGGCAGGCTCCACATCATCAGACTTGAATCATCATCCCTCAGTGATAACGTATAAATGTGCAACCTGTGTTCTGTCTGTGTCTTCCTGCTGCAGCCTGACAGTCCCTACCAGGGTGGCGTATTTTTCCTGACTATTCATTTCCCCACAGATTATCCTTTCAAACCACCCAAGGTCAGTAGACTCCTCCTCTTACCGGGGTTTCTGAAGCAGAGACTTTATCTGGGAGGCCTACTCAAAAACATTCGCCCCTACCCAAACTTGGTTTTTGTTTTCTGTTTGTATATTATTTGTAATTTTTTCTCTTTAAAATTTTTGAAGTAACATGTAGCTGCACTCATGTCTTTTGTTGGTACAAGAGAGAATGCAAATTTTTGATTAATCTTTTGAAATACTCCGTCCCGCCGTGGGGCGCTTTGGCCTTGGTAGAGCTACTTCTCTTGTGTTCTCTTGTGTTCTCTTGTTCTGGACTCAATCTACACAAATTCTACATTGTTTTAAAGCTCTAAGTTTCCTGATTGTATCTGTGCAGAGCGTTTTAGGATGCATATCACTGCAACAGCTGTCTGGTTCAATGGTTATGGCTCCAAGTGTTCCCCACAAAAAAGGTCGTACTGCAGGCCTTATATTCTCTTTTAATGCCAAATAAATCAAGCAGGGCAAAAAAAAAAACGTCCGTTTCTACCATGTTTGTGCCTCTGTAGCTTTGGTTCAGTTTCTCTTCTGCTCATTCTGACTTTTTGGTTGTAAAATTTAAAGAGTTTCCTTTCAGGGGAGACCAGGGTCACGACTGTAATCAGAACAGTAACCTTGTTATTTTGGGTACAGCGTGTTTGGGCTCATGCACAGAAAGGGGGTGTCTGTTAAGGGGTTAACCTGCCAAGAGGAAACTGGAAATGTTTTCTGGACAATGGAGGAAACATTTGTCGGGGGACACAGGTTGAGCCTAGCCACTTAAAAGGCCTGTTTCTGTTACCAGCGACACATTCTTGAATTTTGTTTTTAATGTATTTTTTGTCAAGAACAGTAACAACCATTCTTCTGTCTGATGGATCGACACAGATAAACTCTCAGACTGATGGAAACCGTGTCGTATGATGAAAGCTGCTCTGATCTTTTCAGGCGATTCACAGTGTTTCTCCGGTTTCTTCTATCAGGTCGCCTTCACAACCAGAATTTATCACCCAAATATTAACAGTAATGGCAGCATCTGCTTGGATATATTGAGATCACAGTGGTCTCCAGCATTAACGATCTCTAAAGGTAAGAACCACCAGCGTATGATGTGAACGGCATTAACTCGCATTCAAAAAAAAGATGGGATCATGGAGATTCATAACAGCTATGTGGGAAAATAAAAAGTAAAGAAAAGGAAATATTGCTGATTGAGAGCTGGTCTTACGAACTTGTGTTAGTTCAGATGTAGATCTTTTTAATCTGAAAACAAAGTCATTCTCATGGATTTGTTTTGGGGACAGTTCATTTTTACTGTGTTTTTCTGGTCAATTCAAATGTTTGTGTTATTGTACAGGCCTACGTGATGCCACTAAGACTTTAAGGTGCATAAGAACTGAACGTGAACTTGCTACTTGAGATATTGACGTTCTTCAGAAATATTATATAAACAAGAAGAGAGGGCAGAATATGAAGAGAAAAAACAGCCACACTGCAAAGTTTTCAGCCGGAGACATTGACACTGAAAATTTTCACCCCTCTGTTGTTCCTTCACTATTTGTTCAGGTTCATTTTTGGCTCTAAATATTCTGTTTTCGGAAAATATCCTGTAGACTCTTTGCAGAGGAGTCTGGCATAAGAAAAAACCGTCATATTTGATGGTACAATCAGTTACGTAGGTGAAGGGGTTTTTTTTGCTTGTTTTAAGTCATATTTTCTCTATAAAGTATTTCATATCAAGAGAGTTGTAAAACCTGAAATTTGGTATTTTACAATCTGCAGATTTTTTCTCAAAGCTTCTCTCTTAGAACTCATCCTCTAAAACCTGCTTGTAGTGAGTTTTATAACAGTAAAATGTGATGTTACATTAGCGCCATCTGTCGACCAACTAACCGCTACAGACTGATGTTTGTTTTATTTGTCGAACTTGTGAAATTAAAGATAAGATTTAGCAGTAACGTCACTGACGTCCTGGACACGGACCGTTAACTTCCTTCAGACCACACTGACCTGCTGTTTTCCTCTCTACAGTCCTTTTGTCCATTTGTTCTCTGTTATGTGACCCAAACCCCGACGACCCGCTAGTGCCAGAGATCGCCCGCATCTACAAAACAGACCCTGTTAGGTGAGTTTACATCTGCACCACAGACTAAGTTACCATCTACAAAACGGACCCTGTTAGAATCCTGCATGGGTCCAATTCTTGCACCGCACACCTGCAAACCTGGCACCGAAACTGGCCCGTTACCTGCAGTTATCTCTAAATCAAATCTGGACCCAACCCGTCCCAATGTAAGTCCTGGGGCGGTGCCCGCCAATTGATATAAGCATTAAACAATTTTTCTACCCGTTCCACATAGTTTTTGTACAAACTTTTATTTAACCCCTTTTTACATACAGCACAGGGTAATGTGCTCTTTGCTTGAGGAACAAACAGAGCTAAAGTCACAGGCAGAGGACGGTTTCTGAGAATAGTCTGAAGTTACACAGAGGCACAAGTGTGAGGCAGTTTTTTTCCCCTGGATCAGCTGTGGTTTGGCTCCTGAAGCACCAGCCAGAAAAGAGCAAAAACGTTCATCAGATGACCTCTGGTGGACGTCTGGGCTCAAACCACGGACCGCCAACGGGACCAGGATTCTCTGAATCGACTGTAAAATATTTGATATTTTTTCTTAGCGTTTCCCTGGAGACTGGTGTTTAGTTCCCAGCTGGGACTAAGCAGATTAAATTAGAACCCTGCACATTAAAAACACAGTAGAATCTGTCTTGAAGCAGCAGTGTGGAGGTTTTTAACCTGAGTGTCTTACTCGTTGGTCTCAGGTATAACAAACTAGCCAGGGAGTGGACAGAGAAGTATGCCATGCTGTGAGGGTAAGAGCTGAGCGGAGCTACTCACCTGAGCTGCCTGCTGAGTCCTGGTTGTTTCTGAAGGCGTCTGTCAGGAACATGCTGTGTACAACTGAAAGCACGTCGATGCAAAGCATGGCTCCAAAGACAAACACTGATGCTCTGTTTTTTACCTGCATGCAGCACAATTTAAAAAGCCATTTGAATTTCTCGGACAGAGAAAACACCAGGAGACTCTCTGGTTCTGTCGCATACAAATAGAAGATGTGTCTCACTTCAGTTTCGGTTTCTTTGTGTTTCTCTTGTCAGTTGTTTTAAAGCAGTAATGTTGATTAAAACAATCTTCATCGGGTTAAAGGAAAACTACAGTAAACAACACTTTGGTTCTTACTTTGGCAGTTTAGTCCATCACATCTATCAGTGATAAAAACACTGTACACAACAAGTTAATAGCTGCGATCTGTGTCAAGAAACACAAGCAGTGAGACGACCGTCTATAAAAATAAATTATACTGAAAGGTACAGATCTAAAAGTCTGTTGATGGTGTGATTGTTTTCTCAGGACTCTGTATCTACAGTCCAGAGCCTAAGGATGTGGACAGATCCACACGTCTTGTTGTTCAGGCTCTGAGCTTCAGCTCATTCACTCTGAAATAGAATAATGGAAAATACTTTAATTTGAGCGGGTTTACGTCAATACTGAAAGAACATAGCTGTGAAAAAAAGACTTGATTTGTCCGTCAATATGAGGAGTGAAGATGATGATAATGAGGCTTAAAAAAACCCAAAAAATCTACCTGAGAGATGTCAAATCAGCAGGTGTTCACAGGAAAACTAGCACACGTCAAACAGGCTGTCAGACCGAGGAGCAGCAGTCTGGAGGACCAGTACAGAACCATTTGCATGGTGAAGAAAATCCCCTTTGTGACTGCACAGCGAGTCAAGAACGCTCTCCAGGATGAAGGCGGGCACGTTTCCTCGTCAGCCATCAGGAGACAACTCCGTGACCAGAACCTCAGAGGATCCGCCACAAGATACAAACCCCTGGTAAAAACCTTAAAAACAGAGAGGCCGGGCTGCAGTTCACAAAAACACACAACGGGAAACCGGTGAAATTCTGGTCCAAAGTTCTGTGGACCGATGGGACAAAACTCAACCTCCGTCTAAACGATGGAAAGAGGAAAGTGTGACGAGGAAAGGAACAGCTCGTGACCCAAAGCCACCACCTCCTCTGTCAGACGCGGTGCTGGTTCCGATAAGGCTCCAGTGGAACTGGGTCGCTGGCATGTGCTGATGATCTCACTGCCGATGGAAGAAACCGGATGAGTGCAGAGGTTCACGGGAGCCTCCTGTGCTAGATTCAGTCAAATGCATCCACACTCACCGGACGACATTTGGTCAGTCAAAGCCACCGCAGAGCTTGTTAGGGCGGAGAAGTGGAACATCCTCGACGGGCCGAGTCAATCACCTGATCTCAGTGCAGCCAAGCAGCAGTCGACATGATGAAGACCGGACTAAAGGCACAAGAAGAAGAGCCGAAAGAAGCCGCAGTGGAGCTCTGGTAGAGCATCACCAGGGAAGATACGAAGAGTCTGCCGACGTCCGTGGGTCCGACACTTCAGCCGGTCACTGACTGCCAAGGGTTTACACTAAATATTCAATAGGATGATTAAGTTTGACTTCCTGTGCATCTGTCCAGTTACATTTTAACCCCTAAAATGTGGCCCTATCTCCCCACACTTCTTTCAGTATTGACGTAAACCTGCTCAAATTAAAGCCGAGACTTGGCTCTTTAATGTATTTTCCATTATTCTATTTCAGAGTGAATGAGCTGAAGCTCAGAGCCTGAACAACAAGACGTGTGGATCTGTCCACATCCTTAGGCTCTGGACTGCATACCGTGTGTGTGTGTGTGTGTCTTCAGGCATGGCATCGTCCCTGCAGTCTTTTAAAACCCCTGATGGTCCTGACTTGTGTGTTTATGTCTGCAGGTACAACAAGACAGCTCAGGACTGGACTCAGAAATACGCCATGTGATCCACCTCCTCACTCACTCACTGCTGGAATAAACTGTTTGATTTCCTCATGTGGCCACGCCCCCTCCCATCGCACCATAACAGCAATTTGTTCATTCTTTTGTCCCCATCCTCCATTTTAACGCTTTTAAATCCTTTATCGGCCCTTTTCTCTGCTTTTAAAAACACCAGTGAAGGGCTGAGGACTTTGAGCTGTGAATGTGCCAACTGAAAAACAAAAGCCACAAACCAGAGTGGACTCTCTGTAAAACCCGACTGGAGAGAGAACTGTTAAGATAAAGAAAGCTGCAGGAGAATATAAATATATAATAATAATTTAATGCATGTCAGTGATTGGTTCATGTGCTGCTGAGAACAGATGTGTCCGCTTTTAAAAAGAGAAACGACAGCTTTTTTGGGTTTATTAACTTGTTTTTTTTGTTTCTGAGCTTTTGTTTTTAGCAAAGAGCCGTTAGTTCATCCATCATCCACAACACTGTTCTCCTCTTTTTGCACTGAAGACGAAACTCAAAGCTCTCGACGGCTGATTGATCAACTAATAGCTCTCTGACGGTTTTTTCTCAATAAAGTTGAACAAATTGCAGTTTCCCGTGTTGCACTGTTTTTTGTTTTCTCGTGTTTCTAGTGTTTGTTCCGATGGCGATTGGGTCAGAAATCCTTTCGGTCAGTCCCGCTCACTTCACGGTTTCAGCAACGACGAGTTTTCCAGGACTGGGAAACACCTGGAAATCGAGACGACAGGTAAATGATCCTGACGTCAGATCTCTCGAGGTTGAAAGGTTTGATTCTCGTCCCGGGAACGAAATTCTCAGCACAAGATCCGACTGACTCTACCGGCTGTATCTGCGGAGGAAGGCCGCGAGCCGCGGTCAAAAGCTCCGGGAACCAGAAGTCGCGTGAGGTGGATCTCGTGCACCCGGCGGCGGAAGGGGTGCGGGGATCCCGCAGCGACCTCTGACGGGATCCTTACGCCGCTCTGCTAGACTGACGGTCGCCGGACACCTGGTGGAACTCGGGCTGGCGGTGGACATTAGAGTATCAATACCGTCGGTGGTGTAAGCGGCGCTCGGCCCGGCGTCAGAGCAGGTGTCGGCGTTCACGGCTTCCATGATTGGACGGAGCGGCCGTCGGCCGAACCCGTGCGCTCTCCAGGTGCGACTCAGGAAGGGACAGTGACGTTAAGCCGACGTGTGGCTTTGATGGAGCTGCTCACGGGCGCCACGGGTCGACATCGATTATTGATTAAATACCGAATTTAAAAGGAGGATTAGCTGGGCGCGTGCTGGGCAACGTGGATGAACATCTCGGCCGAGCCATAGTGTGACAGAGGCTCAGGTGAGTAACGGCCCGATTTCTGGCGCTTTCATGTGTTTTTATCATGTTTAAGTTGCAGCTCATTTTTATGTCTTCGTCCAGTTTCCTGCTGCTTCTAAATTTCTCCACGTGGATCAATAACGTCTCATCTTAACCCTCATTTATCGACGATTAGATTTTGTACCATTAATCTTAAATGTGCAAAGTAACTACAGTTATCTGATAAATGTAGTAGAGTAGCGGAAGTATAGAGCAGCTTAAGGTGGAAATACTCAAGTACGAGTACAGTAATTTGAGTAAAAGTACTTCTGCAGCGGTTCCTACTGAAGACGTGAATCTGTAAAAACACCTCAGAAATATTTGGTCTTTAAAAAAAGGCTCAGTTGTTTCCTTAAACTGCTGCTCGCTGCTTTTATCAAACGCTCTTCTCATAGTGGAGAAGCGGAAACCAGCAAATAGTCATTTGTAAATTACTTATATTAAGATGAAAGTTGTACTAATTTATTAACTGGATTGTTGGTATTTTAATTAAAAAGTGTGACAATATAAACCCCCCACCCCCCCGAACATGGACGACAACACTCATATATAAATATATATTTTAAAAAAAATTTATTTAAAAAATAACAACCAATTAAAAGCTCATGTTGAACTGTACAGTGCTGGGCGAAGATATAAATATCATCTGTCGGGTGAGAAACAAGCTTTGGATTCACACCAAGAAAACACAAAAACTCCACAGCCCTGGACTACCTTTCCCACAATGCCTTGGATTATGTAATATTGCTCTTTTGATGAGGCCAGGCTAACAGTTTCACTTGCTTCCAGCCTGAGTCAGTTGAGGAGACTGATCTGTTATAGAGGAAAACCAATTTTTAAAAAACTAGTCCATTAAGTTCATGTTTTTGATGCAGCTTTTGGTTTTTAAAACTGTTTTGCAGTTTTCTTAAAGTTTTCAGTGGTGAGACACAGGAGCAGAAAAGAAATGGCTCTTAAAATAAAAAAGAAAACACTAAATAGGTTTTTGAAAAAAGCATTTAACATGCACACTTAAAGGAGAGTTTCAGATGTTTTCAATATAATTAATGTGAGATTTATTCTAAAACATTAGAAAGAATCTGGACTGATCCTTTAGGGCAAATTAGCCTCTTTACAATCATTTCAGTATCAATAGCACCGTTCCCCCTACAGACACTGGACGTCTGCTGCAGAAAAAACAAAAACAAAAAACAACAACCTGCCGGTCATCAGGTGTCTGTACAGAAACAATACTCCACTGCTGAACGCGTCCTCAGGACCACATCGCCTGGAAATCCCAAAACCCACCAGGCAGCAGAGCGTGATTCAGAATGAGGGTCAAAAGGCAGTAAAGTCAACTTTTTCTACCGTGAGATGTCTGTAAATTCAGGTTTACTTCACCAGTGACAGGACGGGAGTCGAAGGTTTGACTTTCTGGTGAATTATTCCTTTAAACCAACAGCGAACTCAAAACCAGACTTACATTCTTCGGTTGGACGGTTGGAGTGTAGTGTGTGCTGAAAAACACCAGTAACGACAGTCATGTTTTCTTTTCTTTCTATAAAACAGGAATCAGCTGTTGACATCTTAGGTTGTAACTTTTTGTTGTCACGCTTCACAAATACGTTTTCCGTTTCATCAGTTACACACTGTTAGACGCATTCAAAGGGGACCCGTTATGCTTTTCCTTATTTTCTGGCCTATATGTAATGTTACAGTGTCGGGTGTCCATATTAAACGTGGCTGAAGTTTAAAATAATGAGGTAAACGTACGTAAAAGTAACTCCCTGTGAGACAGAAGCTCGGGCGCCAGACTGCTCCGATCGCTACGTTTCCAACGGTTCTTTCTACGGATCACCGAATAAAGAAATCCGAGAAGAGCCGACGTCACGGATTTCTTTACACGTTCATCCGCTCGTAGCACGGCTCGTTCTCCCGGAACAATCTACCTGAGTAGTATTAAAGGCAGTTAATGAACTCCAGCACTCAGATTACGTTAGCTTTTGTTTTTCCTGACAGAAGTTTTCAACTTTCCGACGTGTACAACTATTAACAGGAGCATATATAGACAAACGTTTCTTTACGGATGGCGACTGAAAGACTAAATCCACCGTTATGTCACAATAAGCAGGTAATGGGCCTAATATTTACCGAGCAGAGACGTCCTGCTCTAATCTTTGTCGCTGCAGATGTTCGCGCCGTCCACTCTCATATTCCGGATCGGATTCGGGCTCCAACGTGCACGGATTCAGATCTGAGAAGTTTCCATTTCCAACCAATTATGTTCTGTTACTCAGTAGTTTTACGGTTTGCTTTCAGAACCTCCACACCGGTAAGAGGATGAGGCGGTGCTCACAAGCGCTGGGTGCTGGCTTCTGGCCAATCAGAAGAGAGTTGGCTTTTAAGGAGGCCTGAGCTCATCTTGCCTCGTTCAGTCAGAGGCTCTACTGAGGGGCTGAAAAACGGGCAGTTTGAGATCAACGAGAACTTTTTTTAAACTGCGAATCATGCAAAGCTACTCTGCTGGAGTCCCGGATTAACAACATGGAGCTGGAAATGAGCATAACAGATCCCCTTTAACTAAAAACTCATTAAAAGTTTAACGATGAGAAACTTTTAGCCCTGATGGATGGATGGATGATGGATGGATGAACTGTGCTTCCTCTGATGAAGCCAGCTGGAGACGGACCGATCAGGTCGTTACGCTGTGGAAAGCTCCACCCCACTGTCACAAACCCCGCTGTCGATCCGAACGTCCACCTTCAGATCCCGAACCTGAGCGCACAGAGACTCACCTGCAGAGACAAACCACAGCTGACTGACTCGTCGTCACGGTGACAGCTGGCCTAAGTTCAGAGGACACAGAAAGGACAAACAGTCGTGCGATCTGCTCACCGGTCGTCTCGTTGGTCGTCGGCGTTTCCCTGGAGTCGGGGCAACGCAGCGCCTCCTCCAGGACGCTCAGAGCTCTGCACTCTCCCACTGACCTCAGACCAACCAACAGATCGCTGACCGTCCCACCTGAAACCTGCGGGACAAAAGCAACCAGGGGTCAAAGCGGGACGAGGGGGGACGGAGGTCGCCAGAGTCCAACAGGTGGAGAGTGCGTGGCTGTTTCACCTCGTAGCTCTCCAGCAGTGTTTTGGCGGGGGAGGCGCTCAGTCTGAAGGCCGTGTTGAGGATCCCGAGACCCAGACTGTGAGCCAGATTCTCCCAGCATCCTTCACTCTCCAGAGCACGACACACCTCCTGCTTCACCTCCACGTCCAGGCTCGCAAGGTCGCCTACACCCACATTCAGATACAGAAGGCGTATGAAGGAAAACACAGCCCGGACTTTCTGCAGCTGTTGGATCTGAATTTAATCTGATTTCGACGCATTTATTTTACAAGGTGACCCAGAAGACTGTACTGTGTTTCGGTGTGTAAGTGAATGACGCCGGGTCAGGGACGGAGCTCACCTTGCGGAGGGCTGAGGGCTCTGTGACGAGACTGTGGTTTGTACTCTTTACCGTTCAGAAGCTCCAGCACCTGCAAACACACACACACCATCAGGTAGACGCTGCATGTTCTTCAGTTCAGTGATGGTGAACTGAGTCAGGCGGAGTTTGTCTCTGTTCTGCTCCCTAGTGGTCAAAAGCCACTAACGCAGCTTTTACAATGAGAGTAAACATGCATTTACCCTGGATTTGAACCGGATGTGAACATTAAATCGGTGACTGGTTTTAATGTTGTGGCTGATCATCGTAGCTTTTACATTTTTTGTATTTATTACAAATACATATACATTGATATTTAGTGGTTGGGCTCCACATACAGCAAATGTGAACTTCAAAAGAGTCAAACAAAATGTTTATATTGATGACATTTGTATGAAATATTTATTCACTCAGAATTTAGTTAATAGAGCAAAATAAAAGCGTAAAACAACCGGGAAATCTTCAAGCACTGTCTGTTTCTATCGGGTTCTTACGAGTCCAAATCTCTCAAAATCCTAACACAAGGTGTCCGAGGGAAGCAGCTGTACCTGCGTGGAGGTGGCCATGTTGAGCGGAGTTGTTCCTGGGATGTAGCCCTCATCTTCGTCCTCGTCTTCCCTCTCTTTGTCGCAGCACTCCTCCTCTCCGAAGAACAGCGGCTCAAAGTTCTCCCTGTGAGGGTCTGCACCTGAAAACACGAGTAAGACTCAGGAGGTTTTCTTCTTTTCCTTTGTTTTCCGCAGAAGCCGGCGAGCCTGTGAGCATCAAATGAATAGAAGTGCACCGTTTTTTGTGACGGTTGTTTGACTAAAGAACCTGGCTGCTCACGTGGTTCTGCACAGACCTAAACTGAGACCCGGACCCCGCGTGTATCTACACCAGAACTCTCGCGACTGTTGGTCCGCCAGACTACTGCGCGTCAGCCCAGTGACGCGTCATCGCACCCTACGGTGCAGGTGTGCGTCTCCTACCTGCAGCCATCAGGAGGGCCGTGAGCTTGACGGAGCCCCTCCCAGCGGCGATGTGGAGGGGGGTGGAGCCGTTAAAGGTGCAGCAGTCCACCTTGGCGTTTCCCTGACAACAACAGACATCACACACACAGGCTCAGCGTTTGATGCATGAAACTTATTTATGGATTTGTTGAGAGCAGCTAAAAGGAGGGAATCAACTAAGATGTCAGTCATACGTATGCTTTGCTCTGATTGGATACCCAGTCCACCCAGTCCACCCAGTCTACCCAGTCTGTCTGTACCTCCAGCAGCAGGCAGCCGGCCAGCGACACGTTGTCGGCCTCTGTGGCGAGGTGGAGGGCGGTCCGTCCGCAGCTGCGCTCCTGAGCCTCCACGTTGGCCCCGCCCTCCAGCAGCTCCCTGAGAGCAGACAGTTGATTGGACAGGACCGCCAGGTGGATTGCGCACAGACCTGGTAACCATGGAAACAGGCGGGAGGACGTCAATCGCCGACATACAATTTTCCTGCTGGTGTGCATTTGTGCGCGCGCGTACCTGCTGTGTTGGCGTGGTCCAGCAGTCCTCTCAGTTCTCTGTGTTGCAGTAGAAACTGGACCATCCCGCCTCCTTCCTGCTGGGACGCCAGGTGGAGCGCCGTGTTGCCATGACGATCAGTCAGAGTCGCGTCGGCTCCGGCCAATAGCAGGGCCTCCACCGCCTCCTTCTGCTGGGTGATCACAGCCAGGTGCAAAGGAGTCTGGGAAGCAGGAGGGTGGGGTTGCAGACGGTGAACACGCCACACGCTTCAGCCCAAACCGAGGCACCAGAAAACTCACTTCCTCGTCCTCTGCTGCCGAGGCGAGGATTAACTTACCCCCAAACCGATTTGTGTACCTGGTAGAGGTGATTCCTCATGTTCAGCACTTCTTCTCCAGGCAGAGCAGAAACAACCTGAGTCAGACTCTTCAGCGCCTCCCGCTGGCTGTGGAGAACCGCCAGGTGGAGCCCACTGAGAGGAGGGAAGAGGAAACATGAGGGAAAGACTCGCCAGCAAACGTGCGGATTTTAACGTTGGGACTTTCATGGTGAAATGATCGACCTGCACCAGGATCATGTTCTATAAAATGCTTAGTTCTGAATTAAGCTTTCAAAGTGTTTTCTGGGTGTACTGACGTGTCTCCGTCTTCATCCTGTGCAGTCATCAGGGGGCGCTGCGGAGCCAGCAGGTACGCTGAATCACCTGTTACAGAGTACTGAAAGAGAGCCTCCAGCTGTCTGCTGGTCACCTGAACCCACCGCTCGCCTGCATCGCACACTGAAACACACACACCACACCATTTTAATTCAGTGTCAGTGTTTCTCTAACTCTCCAGAAGTCGTATGAAACCGGGCCGATGGCGTCGTTAGAAGTTGAGGGGTTTTAGATTTTCCCATGCGTTTCCTGCAGCGCTGCAACGATTGGTCCGTTAGTCCATCGCCACAACAATAATCAGCGACTATTCTGATAATCGATTCCCTCATTTTTCAAGCAAATCTAGTGAAAAATTGCAAAATATTTTCTGATTTCAGCTTCTCTAATTTGAGGATTTGCTGCTTTTCTTTGTTTTCTGTGTCATTACACTGAATATCTCTGGGTTTTGGAATGTTGGTCAGACAAAATAAAGAAACTGTAGTTTACAGTTTTCACTGTCTTCCGATATTTTACAATTTATCGCAGCCCTGAATATAAATCTGACACCACAAAACCACCTTAAAACCAACAAGCAACAACTTCGACGTGTCTGAAACAGTTTTAGGGTCCGTGTCCATGAACGGTTCAAGATTAAGACATTTCCAGGACGTGCACACGAACACATCTTCAGGTCGTAATCACAAGTGGGAGCACTGATCGTCTTCTGTCTGCCACAACTGTCTAAAAGGTCCCGCAGGGTGGGTGCTGAGGGATTAGGGTCTCTCAGTGCGTATAATGTACCTCTTTCTGGTTCTGGCTCCACACTGACCCCTCCATCCTCGGTCCTCTCCACGACCCCCGTGCCTCTCGTCCGTGCTGCAGCTCGCAGCGCGGCCCCCGACCCCGAGTCGTCGCCTGGATCGCTGTCGTCACCGCCGTCGTCCGCCGCGTCGCCCTGAGAGGCTTTAACACAACGTGCGGGTTGAGTTTTCTTTTGTTTTTCTCGCTAAAACCTTGAATTTCTGCAGTTGGGCTGGGTTGATGTAAAAGCATCAATTCCATGTCTGAGCAGAGTCCTGAAGTAAAAGCTGGGGAGTCTTCTACAGCCGTGGACGGCGCCGCTTTTCATTTTTATTTCTACATTTATAGTCTACGTCTTTGTCCTTTCTGTCCTGTGCTCTCTGACCAACTGTATCATTGTAGTTTGTTCGGCCTAAAAATGAACATCGCTGTGTTATTTCTCACCGTGTTTGATGCCTCCTCCTCCTCCTACTCCCAGACCAGCTGAGTAACCTGTGGAGAATCCTCCTCCTCCTCCTCCATAGTTATAGGTGGTGAATCCCTGGAAGTAACCTGGAGGACGAATCAAACACACCCTGACCACCACTGAGAAAAATAACATACTTCCAAAAAGTAATCTGAAATTAAATCTAGGTCCCACTTGAACAAAGTAAGAACTTCAGTCTTAATCCGAACAGTTTCCGGTCTCAATACAATGTAACAACGGGGCAGACCAGAACATGCAGCCCTCTACAGGTTAACTGAGGCCCCACTAGCAGCCCATGAACACCGAAATGTTCATTACATCTGCCAATGTGACAGGTCAGCTGTTTCTACACCTTGCGTCCACAGGAGCGTCTGTTCTTCAGCAGCCACATTTCTAAACAGGTCAGAGTTGTTTCTCCCGCATTATTCACATTTTACAATCGTAAATATGAGCTGACGGCTCGTTTAGATGGCAACGGACGCTTGTGGCCGACTTTGAAGAAGAACTTGTGTTTTATACATATCTACATTTGTTAGACATCAGACTCAGCAGACCAGCTGGGGCACAACTCCCTGGTTAAATTCTAGTATGTATGAGCCCGGAACAAATCACTTTTTCCTCCTCGGTCAGTTGTTTGACACCAGAAACAGAAAAATGAGCAAATGAGAACAAATATGTGTTGAACCGAGCTGCATTACGTGAAACGCTAGTTTTACTCCGTGTGTGTGTGTGTGTGTGTGTGTGTGTGTGTGTGTGTGTGTGGACAAAGTCAAACAACTGAAATGTACAAATCAATATGAATGTGAAGTCAAGTGTCTATAAACACCGGCATTCATGTATATTTACTCAGTGAATGAGACTTGACCTGCTCAGTGGACGTCAGTCACTGCTGGAAAGTAACTAAGTACAATTTTGAGGTACTTATACTTTACTTAGCTATTTCCACTTCATGCTGGTTCATACTTCTACTCGACTGCATTTCAGAGGCAAATACTCTACTTTTTACTCCACTACATTTATCTGACAGCTTTAGTTACTGGTTATTTTTCAGATTAATGTTTAACTACAGGAAGTACTTTTACTGAGATACTTTAACTACAGGAAGTCCTTTTACTCTGATACTGGAACTACTTTAACTGCGATACAGGAACTAGATGAAGGACTTTTACTTTTTATACTTAAAGTACATTTTGCAGATAATACTTCTGCACTGTTCTCTTAGATTGTTGCGCTGGTACTTTTCCTTAGGTAAGTAGATCTGAAAACTTCTTCCACCCCTGACGTCAGTCCACCAGCTACGACGACAGTGGACGACCTGCATCCCACGGACGCTGGATGCCAGAGCGGCGTAAACTCCAACCCTAAATAAACGGTTGGAACCAGCAGCTCCGACATCTTTCAACATCATCTCTTATCCATCAGCGACTTATCCTCGTCTTTTTCTGAAACTTCCAACCTGAAACTTTCCAGGTTTTCCTGGCCTGTGCCCCCCCCCCGCTGATTTTACCTCCTGCAGAGCCAGGGCCGCCTCCTGCCGCTGGACCTCCTCCTCGGTACAGACCTCCTCCTCCGCCCCCTCCGTGACCGCTGAAGTCCTGGAAGTTCGGCAACGTCTTCTGCCTCTTCCTCTGCACCTCCTCCTTGTCTGAACACACAAAGGTGAAAGTGTATGAGCTTTTTGAAATCAGTACTCGTCGTATTCTGAACTTGTATTTATTCGTTTTATTAGTATTGGCGTTAATGTCGACCTGCCCGGGGACGGCAGATGGAAACTAGCTACTGCATGAATGTGATTATTGTGTTTTTGTACAAACTGAAGTAACAGATGTTGGTGTTTATAAAGCACAGAGTTAAAATCAGGATTCAGCAGGGGGCAGCGTTTACCTGCACTGTCACTGCAGGTCACCTTTTGACACTGATGTTGTGCTGTAGCGTTAACGTACCTACGCTGACAGACAGACAGACAGACAGGGTGTAACGGCACAAAAACGGGGATAAAAGTCTCAAGGACTCAGTAGATGGGTCAGACGCAGACACTGTCAAACTCCAACTGTTTTAAAAGCCCAAACAAGTGGGGCATGTGGGACAGCTTGGTTTTTTTTGAGCTTGATCTACCAGGCAGCACCTCCTTAGAAGCTCCAGCACTCACATTCCCTCGTCTATAGACTATAAATCTACATTGTGGGTGGAAGTAGACCAGACCCCAACACTGCGGTGGCACCTCACCTGTAAACCTGTGTCCGGCAGAGCCTGTAGAACCGTTTACAAACTGAAACTATGGCAATCAAACGTCTTTTCTTATTCTGTTCTGTTATCAGCTGCTTAAAGGACAAACCAAAACTTTGGAAAGTAAAAAAAAACAAATCGGCCACCGGACTCATCAGTCTGGATTAAACCAGGGTTCAACCAACGCCCTGTAACCGGTACGTGTGTGTGGAGCTACCAGACCTACCTATGATCTGAGGGTGGTAGGTGAAGGGTTTGGGCTCGCTGGTCTCGTTGTCAGACTTCCTCTTCAGCTGGACGAACACCGACGTCGGCTTCTGCAGGTTCTGGTCTCGATACTTCGGAGTCTTGAAGACGATGGCGAACTGACGGCAGAGAACACGGGACCATGGGAACTTTTTACCTGCTGCTACTTCCGCTATCGTTGCTGATGATACTCTACCAGATTCGAGATTCATTTTTTAATAGCTGCAGCTGCACCGGGACTAACAGATGTAGTTGCGGTAGAAGTAACGGCAGCACAACGGTCACTGTGATTTAGGCGTTAGCCTCACTAGTCTAAATAGTAGTGATGGTAGCACCGTGGCAGTGGAATAAACGGGAACGGGGGAGATTTTTTAAATAACTGTAATTAGCGCTTCTCGATCACTGACGCTTGTGTGACTTATATGAACAGCAGTACCACTAACTCCTCACACCGACCTGCCTGTGGACGTCTGTCGGTGAGAAATCTCCCAGAGCCTCCCAGGTCAACCCGGAGTCGTCTTCTTCATAGAACCGAACCTGGATATCATCTGCAAAACACACAAAAACGCACAGAACCCGTCAACACCGATTATGTGGTACACGCTGACCGCTGGACACCTCAATGTCTACACTGTTTAGCCAGTTTCTTGTAGTAGAGGTTGCATTAGATGTGAACACGGCTTGTGTGGAGGATGTACTTCCATCCGTGCCTCCGTCTCACAGTCCTTCATTAATAAAAACCTGACGTACAATGTTCTTTTTATCTCTCTTCAGAGTCCTGTGAGCCTCTGACTTTGCCTCTGATCTTTGACCCCCCCCCCCTCTCTCTCCCCCTTCCTCTCTACACCCCCCCCCCCACCCTTTTTAACCAGCACCATCACCATGGTAACCTGTGCGGAGCGGCTCATAATAAAGAGCAGTAGATATTTTTATGGATCAGTCAAACTGTTCTGCTGTTCCGGGTTTTCCACGTGGCAAAGACACGGCGACGATAAAAGCTGCGTCTTAATAAAGTTTCTTTGATTCCCGACAGGATCCCGACGGTGTCGATGCTTTTACTCAGATTCCGTCACTGCAGCTCGGAACAACACGAGGAGACTCTGATGACGACCGGTCATAAAACCGAACTAAACCCCGTCTCTTATTAGTAAAATAATCCACTCACTGTTAAATATTTCCCAGGATGATGAACGCAACATGAGCTACTTTTCACTTCCTCTGTGCTTTGGCAGCAGACACAGTCTGACGCACTTTTTTATCTGCATCACGTGTTCAGAACAAAAAAGGAAAAAAATACTCTCACTACGCTACAGACCGTTCTCATAATTCCTGCTCTGATTCACAGTCACAGTTTCTAGCGTCTCTGCAGCTCCTTGTGACTTATTCCCATTTCACCTGCTGTAACTGAATTTACCTAAAGGCATCGCGGGTACTTCATCTCATATCATGTCAAGTTCTTCATTCATGGTTCTGACGATGTCGCTTCTCGTTAAGAGCTCGTAGCCGGAGGTAAACCCAGGGTTCACAGACCGAGCTGATAACGGCTGGGTCAACCAGGGCGGCCGATGTCAGGCTCAGTGAAACCAGAAAAACAAACAAAACATCAAAACTGCTCCAAAGATTGGAATAACTAATGCAGGTACCCTCACTGTCTGTAAAGTACTCAGGATTTTGTAGCGGTCTGAAGGAGCAAACACAGCAGATTTCATTCCCATTCATTTCTACAGGGGATGAGACAGATTTGCTTCTGGTCCTAGAATTCAGTCGGATTGAACTTTGGTATGCGGAATCTCGAGGCTCTGGGAGGGATTGAGCTCTTCTTCAGCAACTATCGTTTTACTGTAGATTCTTGTTCTACAACTGCAGGTGAGGTGAGCTGAGAGACTGTTTGGCTGAGGTGAGTGCGAGGCCAGATAGAAATTCTGTATAATTCTCAACGTTGTGGACTCCTGTTATTGGCGCACTAGCTATGCCAGCTCCTGCAGTTCATGTTCACCACCCTGCCCCGCCCTACAGGTTTGTGTGAGGTGATGGGTAACGAGTCAGGTCTAAGGACTCCTCTCACTGCTGGATACTGACACTGATGAGGATCGTTAACCGAAAGAAAACATAAATTTATCAACCGGGGTGTGTTTTGTTTAAGCTTTTACTATTCACTCTTCTTTCTGTTGCTGTGAAAAGTTTGCTTGAGTCTGAAGAGGTGATTTTTGTCTCCATAGATCAGACTCATCTTTTGAGTCACTAAGAAGTTCTTTTTTTAAAAAGAAAATCCAGGTACAGTACACGTCAGAGTACTGTATCTGTCTGAAATCTTACAAATACGGAGTCTCCCTCCTTTGAGAGCAACCTGATATTTCCTTTAAAACGTAAACAATCCAATGACACGTCTGCCTGTGGTAATTCATAAAAAACCTTCTGGCAGTTGGCGCTGTTGGCTGATAAACACTTTTGTTCCTCATTTCCATTTTCTACACTCATTACATCACCGCAACACTGTGAAAGTAGACAAGCTGTTAATGTCCAAGCTGATATGAACTGAAAATGGAAAGCTGTTTAGCAGATAGTCATCACTTTACAGGGACTAGAGGGAAAAAATGACTCATAATGAGTCAGGGTTGCTGGTTAATCAGTGTGTGGAGGGTTTTTATGAAAACCTCTACAGATAAATTCCCCCCTGACCTGACCTGACCCGACCCACCTCACCTTTCTGGACTTTGTCACAGAGCAGGTAGACCTCCTCTCCTCCGGTCACACAGCCGGCGGTTCGATCCATCCTCACGATCTTCAGGTTGGAGGCGTTTGGAGCCTCTGAGGGAACAGAGACAGAGCGAGGAAGCAGGTCAGTCAGTGGAGACGGCAAAGCACCACCGGACAGAAACTGTGGGTTCGGTTCCCAGCCACGATTGAAGTGTTGAGTCGGTTCAGACACCAAATGCAAACACCCGCTCCCCTGCACCGTGTCGGTCAGTGCATTTCACAGTGTCAGAGGTCCGGCTGTCATACTGCATATCTGCATACATGTCAGGGCTACGTGGAGACCACGTGACCTTTGCCGCTTTATGTGTTTTTTCATGTTCTTTGGCGCTGACACGTCATGACGCAGGTCAAAGAGAAGCTCAGGGATCTTTTTTCAGTCACACTGGGCAGTTTCATGTTTTTTGATCTACCAAAGCTGTTTTCCAGTGCAAACATCACTCCCTCTGCATGAAAAATAGTTAAAAGGGATGCATCATATATTCTTGGCCAATAAGTAAGACAATTAACTTGTGGTTCTGGTTTTCGGATTGTTTTTGAAGCCTATATATGCTCAAAGGTGTGGCATTATTAGTCTGCATATTAAATAAGTTCAGGTTATTAAAAACACATTTACAATCAATTGAAAAATAAACTTGTTAATCTAAAATTGAATATCTATTGTTCTCTTTGCATTGTTTTGCATTTGTAAGATTAATAAATATGTATTGGTTTTCATTTTCGGCCCTGAAATTCCATATCGGTGCTTAAATAGTAAACGCAGTGGGGTCCAAAAGTCTGAGACCACATTGAAAAACTTTAATGTTTTCACATAAACCTGGAAATAATCAGAAAGTCTGAGCATTCAAAACATTTAAAAAACACAAGTTATGTCATGTAAAATCAGGAAGAAATATTCAAGATTCTTCTCTATTTCTGCGTCAGCAATCAGATTTTAGCAAATTAGGGGCATTGACCAACTTATAGTTAGGTCCATAAGTATTTGGACAGTGACAGTTTTCATAATTTTATCTCTCTACACCACCACCATGGATTTGAAACAAAACCATCAACATGTGACTGAAGTGTCGAATTTCAGCTTTAATTCAAGGGGTTTAACTAAAATATCACATTAAACTAACTGAAACCATTTTTTCAGTCTCCTCATTCAGAGGCTCGAAAAACAATGGACAAACCAACATAATATATATATATGACTTATTTTAACTTGAAAAAAAAAATCCTCAATGAATGGCTGGCTGGCTAGATGGAAAAACTGTGGACGTCTGGGCCGAAGTTTCCTCCTTGAGACCTTTACTGCAGCTACTACTGCAGCCGCCTTCAGTTAATGGTTGTTTGCGCATGCCTGGCTGGTATGGCGGTGGTGGTGGGTCATTTGTGTTGTGATGATGATGCTGGCTGCTGAAGCAGCAGAGCAGGATGGTCTGAAGTGTAGTTCTATCTACTCTCTGCTCAGAAGCCAAACAATGCAAAAAAAACGGTTTTTTTGCCGGTGCTTCTCAGTACAGATGGGATATATACCCAAAACTGCAAGAGAGAGCAACACAGGAGCTTCTCAAGGCAAAGAAATGGAATATTCTTCAATGGCCAAGTCAGTCACCTGACCTCAGCCCAACTGAGCAGCTTTTCACTTCATGAAGACAAATCTGAGGGCAGAAAGAGCCGCAAACAACCATTAACTGAAGGCGGCTGCAGTAAAGGCCTGACAAAGTATCTCAAGGGAGGAAACTCGGCCCTTGGTGACGTCCATGGTTTCTAGACTTCAGCCAGTCATTGACTGCAAAGGATTTTCATCCAAGTATTAAAATAATCCTCATATACATAGTTATGTTGGTTTGTCCAATAATTTTCGAGCCTCTGAAAATGAGGGACTATAAATAAAAATGGTTCCAATTCCTAACTGTAACTCCTTTGCAGCGAAGGTCAGATTTCTGGATCAGTTGTATCCAAAGCACGATCAGGCAGACCAAAAGTGACCACACCATCAGAAGATCAATACATCAAGCTTAATTCCCTGAGACATAGAAAAGCAACTTCATCACAGATACAGAATTTGCTACTTAAAGACCACAAGACTCCAATCAGAAAAGTTCTGGTAAAAGAAGGCTGTCTCGTAGTGGTCTCCGAGGACGAGTGGCAGTTTCTAAACCGCTTCTCAGGACGGAAGACAAGGCCAAACACTTGGGGTCACCTTCTCTGGAGATGGACACCTGCACTGAACTGACTATGCCCTGAGCAAGTACCGCTCCCAGGCCTGTCACAATAATCACATTATCGACTTATCGTACAATATGTGGACATGACGTCGATCAATATTGTTTACATGCAAATGTCTCCAACATTTTACGCCACATGACTCCAGAATGAACAGCGGGGTTTTCACCACCGTTATAAGACTTGGTTGCTGCGCCTGTGGAGGATGTACTTCCATCCGTGCCTCCGTCTCACAGTCCTTCATTAATAAAAACCTGACGTACAATGTTCTTTTTATCTCTCTTCAGAGTCCTGTGAGCCTCTGACTTTGCCTCTGATCTTTGACCCCCCCCCCCTCCCTCTCTACCCTTTTTAACCAGCACCATGGTAACCTGTGCGGAGCGGCTCATAATAAAGAGCAGTAGACATTTTTATGGATCAGTCAAACTGTTCTGCTGTTCCGGGTTTTCCACGTGGCAAAGACACGGCGACGATAAAAGCTGCGTCTTAATAAAGTTTCTTTGATTCCCGACAGGATCCCGACGGTGTCGATGCTTTTACTCAGATTCCGTCACTGCAGCTCGGAACAACACGGTCGCTGCGCCTGAGTCAAATAAACGCAAAAAAAATAAGCTGATACACGTGTTGCTGTCATTTTCTGGTCGCGCTGCTCCTGTCGTCTCGTCTGGCGTTTTTCCCGACGATCGAACGATCCGGCCAGAAAGTTTGGAAGAATAAGTGAAAACGTTTGGTTTCAAAGCTGCACTCTACAGCTCCGGGCTGGGAGCATTCTGCGTTTCAGCCGAATGAGAGGGGAAGATGCCCATTAACGCGAACGAGCCGGTATGTCGACTTTGTGTAAAAACTGTGACAATACAACAGTATGCTGCCTGTTAAGGAATGAATGACTCTCTTTACCCCTGTGCCAAATGTTTACTATTTATTTAAGTCACTTTTTGTTAACAGAGCCTGAGAGTCCATTTTATTTATTGTTTTGGTTGATGTGGTTTTATTTCGTCTACGTTTATTTATGATATTTTAAAAAAATTTTCACATTCCAATTCCAATGTCTGAATATTCTCAAGAATCAGAAGTTCATTGCTCTTTGAAAGGGTCTACATGCATTATTAAGCTATTATATAATCATTGTATCAGTGGCATAAAATGGTCTTAAAATGACAATATCGTTTATCGCAATTATTTTTGGGACAATCAATCGTCTAACAAAAGTTGTCATCGTGACAGATGGAACCACTCCGTTCTTCAGAGACATAATAGACCCTCTGGTTTGCATCTTTGTGGAGGAGGATTCGTACTGCAGCGGGATAATGACCCCAGACATGCCTCACAGCTCTGCAAGAACTACTTGAAAACCAAAGAAGACCAAGGAGTCCTGACTGTCACAGACTTTCCACCAGAGTCCCCTGAGCTCAACCCCACTGAACATTGATTGGGGAGCCTGAAGACTGAGAAAGCCAAGCGTTCTTTGACATGTCAAGAAGCTCTTTCTTCCGAACGTTGTCAGATCGTGCTGGGAGAACATGGGTCATCAGGTTTTGCACAAAATCGTGGAGTCCATGCCAGCTCAAGTGCATGCTGTCCTTAGATCAAAAGGGGGACGCACGAAATACTAAGATATTCTGAAATTCGTGTACAATTTTCAAAGATTCCACTTTTCGCTCAAATCGTTAAGCTGATATCATTTGTAATGAAAAAAATTAGTATTACATTCGAAACAAATGAAGCATCTTGACTAGTGGTCTCAGACTTTCGGACCCCACTGTATGTGCAACACAGCCTGATAATACATGACGCACGGATAAAGCACGGCAGTGATCCTACCACAGTCCGAAATTGGACCGGAACACTTCCATGGAGAGGTAGAAATCCAGTTGGAAGCTGTTTTCCTACTGGACACTATCTGCGCTGAGCTCACTGTTTAACCTCCACTGTCCGTCATTTGAACACACTTTATGAAGATGACATTTCAGACCTCCATTAGACAAAATACATACAAACTTGATGAAACGCCGTCTTAATAAGAGGGATCCTGCGTACATGTCACTAAAACTTTTTGAAGTTAGGTCCTTGACTCAGTGTTTAATCAGACAATTTCTTTTCAATCTACATTTAATTTGGCATGGACTAAATGTGTCCTCATTGACCCCTGGAACTTCTTCAAGGACCCGTGGAATCTTCTCAAGGATCCAGAGAACTTTTACAAAATGTGACTCCAAAACATGACAGTCAGCTTCAAACTGGAAAACCTGACAAATGGCGAACAAACGTTTCTCCAGAAATGATGAGGTAAGTCCGTCCGACACATTTTTCTTTGAAATGTCTTGAGCGCCACCCTCTGGACGAACATGTTTAGTTCCACTACTGGTAAGACTAAGAATCGATCAAACATCAGGATGTTGTTTGTTCTGTCCTACGCTTTAATATTGGGCTGTAATGAACACTGCAGCCTCTAGCAGAAGCAGAAGATTCAGAAATCAATAATCTGCAGTTTGAGTCTTAATCGTGACAAATTTTGTGTTGATAAACTGAAAGTGCAGAACTGATCCTGCAGTGATGAACCCGGAGCATGTTTCAGTCTACTGAGAGGAAGCTGCAGCGTACAGAAACTAAAACCAGCAGGAAGAGGGAAATGAAACCAGGCAGCAATGCACGACTTCACAATAATCCTCAGATAGAAAGAGCAGACTGGGGACGAGGGTGTGATCAGAGCTGACTTAGGTGAGATAAAGATACAGAAAATGCTGAGCGGATCAGAGTATCAGTATCCTCCAAACCCTTTCACCGTCATCGTCGTCATCTCAATCTCCAGTCCTGGCTGGAGTGTGTAAGTGTTTTGTGCGTTTGGACTCACTGCTGTCGTAGATCGGTTCAGACACGACGGGTTCGAGTCGTCTGGAGAAACCTCCATCACTGTCGGGGAGGAACGCCGTGAACATGAGCCGAACCACACTGAGGTCCATTTCTTTAGCCTGAAGAGACGCTGCACTGTTGATCACGCTGCGCTGGTGGTCTGAGGAGAGGGAGAGCACTTTATTACACATAACCAACAAAATCGCAAACACGACACATACTGTAAAAAAATAAAATAAAAATAAAAGCATAAGCGAGACATAAAATAAATGTTGAAATAAATGTTTTTTCAGGTAAGATGACACACACAGGATTCTTAATCAAATCTTCTATAAATGTCCAGATAAATAAATCTTGTTCTACTCACACATATTTCTGTAGTTTCACTGACCTAATGCAATCATTAAACCTTTACCTAGCCTAAACTTTATTCTAACACAGCTCTCTGAAGAAGACAAAATGTCCTCACTTCTAAAAATGTCCTCGCTTTTTCAAATTGTCTTCTCCTTCCAAAAATGTCCTCACCTTCTACATTGGCATCGCTGTAAACGTCTGAAACTTCAATATATTCTCACAAAGACACACACACACACACACTCAGCAGGACTGACCGTGGAGGTCTCGGGGGACTCGGACCTCCCCCTGCAGGCCGTCAATCTCGGGGTGGATGCAGACTCCACAGTTGTATCCCATCCTGAAGGCCTCGATCATCCTCTCCTCCAGAGTCTTCGCCACGTTCTTCTTCGTCACGTGGAGGATCCCCAGGTTAGGGAAACTGACAGACACAAAAATCTGTTAACTATTATCGTTTTTCCTGAGACACTACAGCGTGTGTGTGTTTTAATGTATCCTGCAGACCTGATGCTGCAGTCTTTGGGCTGCAGGTCGGCGATGCAGATCCCTTTGTCGCACTGTTTTCCCACCAGACTGTGAGCGTGAAGCTGAGGAACAGAGGTCATTGCCGTCACAAGCTGGACCACCACCCGGGCCGGACCCTGGTAGTTACAGATCTGAAACACACACACGGAATAACAACATTTTACTACCATCACACTGGGTTTAAACCACCTCTTGCTACATGCCTTCAGGCACGGCACAACCTGCAAAAAATTAAGAATCTGAACCAAGTCTTGGGACCACACTGGATCCATGTCAGCTCCAAAAATTCTGGGATCTCAGGGCTGAGAGTTCAGATATAAAATGTGCCAACTTAGCCTTGATCTGATTCTACCGATTCAGTGAAGGGGGACTCATCGATCATCAATCAGCTGCTGTACAGGTTAAATGAACTGATGCATATGTGAGACCCATCCTGATTATTTTCACTGTTTAATCATCAGAAAACAATGACAAATGCCCATCACAGTTTCCTGAAGACCAAGGTAAAGTAATCAAATCCTTTGTGTGAGGAAGTGTCCAAAACCAATGATGATTCAGTTTACTATATCATTAATACTCAAGCAACAAATTTTCACATTTGAGCAGCTGAAACCACCGAATTTTTGTCATTTTCTGTCTGAAAAATGACTGAAACAATCAATCAATAATCAACATGGTTGCTGATTTATTTTCTGTTGATCAACCATTATAATTTGAAACTTATTAATTGAATAATCATTTATCAGAAATAATTTAATAATAATTTAAATTCCCACATGTAGGTTTTTTGTGTTTACAATCAGTGTTACTCATTAAAAATAGTCTGAGGTCTAATAAACATTTAAAGGGTAAATTGGGTGAAGTGAGTCTGGTGTGGAAAGATCAGAGAGGTTAGATTGGACAGATTGTGGTTCCTGAAGTCATTCAGAACTCCACAGATGACTCACACAGACTTCACAGAGCGAAGACGAGAGTTGATTTGAAGCAGTTTGGAGTTTTTGGGTCCCTCAGTGTTTCTCTGCTGTGGTTCACAAGCACTTTCTCCAGGTACAGATGACTCAATGCTCTGCTTTACTTTTCAGGGACTGAAAACTACAGTCCCCTCCAAAACTACTGGAACAGCAAGATGAATATGAGAAGACTAAAGAATTTCAGTTCTCATTTCCTGGTATTTACATCTACATGTGTTACACAACTTAGGACACAGCACCTTTTGTTGAACCTACGCATTTTTCAAGTGAGCAAAAATATTGGAACATGTGACTGACAAGTGTTTCTTGCTGCCCAGGTGTTGCCTTTTAGATAGATTTTTTAAAATTAAATAGCTCTGAAAGTCTACTCTTGGTTTTAGCCTGCAAAAACCAACATGAAGACCGGCGAGTGTTTATGGGAGAAAAGCAAGCTGTTTTGAAGCTGAGAAAAAAAGAGCCACTGCACAAACACTGGGCACTGGCAAAACTACAATTTGGAATGTCCTGAAATAGAAAGAGACTACTGTCGTACTGTGCAACAGACATTGAACAGGTCGGCCGAGGTCAACAACAGCAGTTCATGACAGAAAAACAGAGCTATTAAGAAAAAACCCAAAGCAACAGTTTGCCACATCACCTCCAACCTCCACAGGGCAGGAGTGAAGGTATCTCAATCCACCGTGCAAACAAGACTTCGAGAGCAGAAATATAGAGGACATACCGCAGGATGCAAACCACTCATCAGCAGTAAGAATCAGAAGGCCAGGTTGGAATTTGCAAAGAAGTAAAGAGATGAGCCGCAAAAGTTCTGGAACAAAGTTTAATGGACTGATGAGACCAAGATGAACCTCTCCCAAAGTGATGGAAAGGCCAAAGGAGGATCCAAGGAGGATCTCATGATCCAAAACATACAAGCTCATCTGTGAAGCACGGTGGAGGTGGTGTCATGGCTGCTTCTGGAACGGGCTCACTAATCTTTACTGACGATGCAACTCACGATGGTAGCAGCAGCATGGATTCAGAAGTCAAAAGAAACACATTGTCTATCAGTTTACAGAGAAATGCAACCAAACTAATCGGGAGGAGCCCAAAACACACTACAAACACAACAAAGGACTTCATCAGGGCGAGTCGGTGGAAGGTTTTAGACTGACCAAGTCAATCGCCAGACATTACCCCGACAGAGCATGAATTTCGGCTCCTGAAGAGGAGACTGAAGGGAAAACCCCCTGAAACAAACAAGAACTGAAAGAGCCTGCAGTAAATGGCTGAAAAAGCCTCACAAATGAAGACTGCAACAGTTTGGCGATGTCAGTGGGTCGCAGGCTTGATGCAATCATTGCAAGAAAGGGTTGTGCAACCAGATATTAAATGTTATTTTTCTTTTGATCTCATACCCAAATGTCTTCAGTGTACAACAAAAAGAAAGGAATTGGCCTCTCTTTTCCAGTAGTTTTGGAGGCGACTGTAGAAGTTTAGCAAGACAATGATCTATGCACACTTGATTAAAAAAAACAAATAAAAAAAACAAAACATCTTTAGGGACTTTGAGGGCTCTGTAGATTTCAAACCTGTGATGCAGCCACTGCTGCTTCCCAGGGAGCTCTAAGAACAATACCAGTGTTCAGCCAAAATTTTGTGAATTTAACTCCCAATTATGAATTTATTTCACAAATCTTTTTCCAAATTATTTTTGCATGCTAGTAAAATTACTGATCTGTGATAAAAGCATCTTATATTTTCAAATCCAGACAGGCTTCATCAGTGATGAAAATAGACAGGGATTGTTCATAATCTACCTAATTAACATGAGTCTTTTTTGATAACTGATAATTATCATATTCTCTACATTAAAGCCAAGACAACCACAGCTCCCACTCAAAGGACATACTCAGCTTTATAGACACACACTGTCAAAAAACACACTGAAAAACTGATTAAAGATCATTTAGTCCAATTCAGAGGCACCGAAGCTCAATAAGGAAGGAGACGATAACAGAACATACCTGGAGATTAGTGCATTTATAAATCCAGTAGAAATGGCTCCAAACCAAACGTAGTCTTTTACATTCCTTCAAGAAGCAGCTAAACCATGAAAATTTGAAAAATGCTCATCACTTCTTTTGATATATTTTTCTCTCGTGTATTTATCTAAGCTTTTCCTTCTTTCTCGTGGTTTATTTTTTGTTTTGTCTCTATGTCTACTGGCCCAAATTAGGGTCATTTCTTCCCTCACTTCTGTCTCCCGTAGTTGGTGCTTTTCCTCCGTGTCCTCATTCTGCTGGTACCTCTGACTCTGGAGCCACTACTACTCAACACATTATTTCTATTAATTATTATTATATTTGATGATGCTGTAGAAAATAAGGCTTAACATTTAATGCGATGTGTACGTATGCAAACCCACCTGGGTGACGGAGGAGCCCGCACCGTTATCCATCTTGAAAATCTACTACACCTTTCAGGCAAGAAAACCACCCGCCCTCAGATTGGACTCTGCTTTGTGATTGGATTGTCACTATCGAGTCAGATTCAGGTGTAAAGACAGAGTCAAAGCTCATACCCTTAACTTCAGCGCTGAGTTTTAGACGCAGTTTTCTGCTTCGTGTCTGTGCACGCACGTTCACAAGAGCACTTCTTTTTTCACAGTCTCTTTGTGTAACCTCACCACTGATAGCATTTGTTCACAGATTTTATTCACACAGTCTCTTTTCCCCTACAAATACAACTCTTGTCTACACATGTACAAACATGAATTTGTCATGCAGATTTATTTTACCAGGTTTACAGAGATTGAGTTACAACTATAAGCTTTGGAATTATTTGCAAACATCACATTACAAGCTCAAAATCTTTTTGACCTTAATTTGGGTTCATAGGTCTCCCAGACTCATTTTCATGTTCTCTGATCATTTAATTGCATTCTTACTAAGCTGTTTTACATAAAGGAAATCAGATATAAAAAATACAGCGTTCCCGTTTCTACCGGGTGTGTGGGTGCGTGCGTGGGTGCGTGCGTGGGTGTCTGCCTGCGCGCTTGCATGCGTAAACCATGGCACTGCAGGTTATGTGCCTGCAGGAACGTTGCAACTGCAGCAGTAAATAAACTCGAGCCCACTTCCTCTTCCCAGTTCTATCGGCCAATCAAGGCTCTCCGGTAACCAAACCGAGTTCCTAGAAACACAGCGAATGTTGGTGTGCGACTGTTTCCTGGCTCAAAAGCGCTCACAATAAATATCTGTAGTATTTGGTACTCCCAGCAGTTTGAAACAGACAGATGGAGTTTGCAGCAGAAGGTGTTTGTGATCAAACTCTGAATCTGACTGATCTTGGTGTCTGCAGGTGCGGTTGATATCAGGGCTGCACAAAGGGTGCATTTGTTCTCTGGTTTTGGTATCGGGGGAATTATTCAGTATGAACCAATGCCACACACCACAGCATTTATAGGCTAAGATACTCTGCAATGCTCGTCCCTCAGGAGAACAGGGGCCAGATGTAGAAACACAGACCTCAGACCAGCCTTAAACACAGTTTTAGTTGTGAAGCTGCACAGAATTTTATGCATCTGGCTCCTGGAATCAGGTGATAGTGAAACATGTAAACTACAAACTCTGAGAGGGCAGAAAAAGTGTTAAGCTCTAACTTATTGATTTTTAAAGATGGAATCTAAAAAGTTGAAAACACAAGATTGGAACCTGCTATGAAGTAAGCGACAGATGTTTTAAGTCCAGTGTAGCCTGAATGGGTGGGTCGTCGACTTTCAGCTTTAATTCAAGGGGTTTAACTAAAATATCACATCAACCGTTTAGGAATCACAGCCATTTTTATACATAGTCCCTCATTTTCAGAGGCTCAAAAGTAACTGGACAATTGACCTACAGTCAGTTTCATTACAGTTTAAGCAGATAAAAGGTTTGGAATTGATTCCCAGTGTTTTTTCATTTGGTAGCTGTTCATGTCTCAGTTTGTGGTCCAAAGAGGTGTCGATGCAAATGAAGGAGGCCACGATTAGGCTGAAAAAACAAAACAAACCTGTCAGACAGACGGAGGAAGCTTTGGTAGCGGCCAGATCAACAATTTGGTTCGTTCTTAAAAAGAAGGAACGGACAGGTGAGTTCAGCAGCAACAAAAGGTCCGGAAGACCACGGAAGACAACTGAAGTGGATGGTCGCAGAATTCTTTCCCAGTGAAGAAAAACCCTTCACAACATCTGGTCAGGTCAACAACACTCTGGAGGAGGCAGGCGTGTCATTGTCAAAGTCTACAATCGAGAGACGCCTTCATGAATGTAAATACAGAGGGTTCACCACAAGGTGCAAACCACTGGTAACACTAGAGAACAGAAAGGCCAGCTTAGACTTTACCAGAAAACCTCTAGAAAAACCAGATTCTTTGGACATGGAACCAAGATGAACTTGTACCAGAATGATGGGAAGAGACGAGTCTGGAGAAGGAAAGGAACGGCTGAACAGAACATGTTTTTCACTTCATGAAGACAAATCTGAGGGCAGAAAGAGCCGCAAACAACCATTAACTGAAGGCGGCTGCAGTAAAGGCTGACAAAGTATCTCAAGGGAGGAAACTCGGCCCTTGGTGACGTCCATGGTTTCCAGACTACAGCCAGTCATTGACTGCAAAGGATTTTCATCCAAGTATTAAAATAATCCTCATATACATAGTTATGTTTGTTTGTCTAGTAACTTTCGAGCCTCTGAAAATGAGGGACTATGAATAAAAATGGTTCCAATTCCTAACTGTAACTCCTTTGCAGCGAAGGTCAGATTTCTGGATCAGTTGTATCCAAAGCACGATCAGGCAGACCAAACGGTTAATGTGATATTTTAGTTAAACCCCTTGAATTAAAGCTGACAGTCTACACTTCAGTCACATCCTGATGGATTCATTTCAAATCCATCATGATGGTGTGCAGAGGCAAAGTTATGAAAATTGTGTCCCTGTCCAAATACTTATGTACTAACAACTGACTAAACACAAAAAAAAAAAAAAAACTGGTGCCATTTTCTGGATTTTGAATGTTTACACTGTCAAATAACCCAAACCATAGGAGAGAGAAAAACTATAACACCTCATTTTAACTTCTACTTTTTGGCTGAGAGTTGTAAAACAATATCAGGGCACAATCTCTATGAGAAGTCCCCCTTCTCGTGCTGAAGCTTTTTTTCCCCCCCTTGCTTTATTTCTACTGAACACATTTTTTCATTCAACCTGAAGCTCTGCAGCCATCAGCAGTTTGTGGCTACTGAGGGACACGAAGTTATATGAATGTGAAGTGGGGCAGTGATCTGTCATATCATAACAAAAGGTTAAACGTGTTGGTATTTCTGGGCCAGAGTAGGCGCTAACACAGATATTACACCTCTGGATGTGAAGCTTTCATCTCGTCCTGAAACTAAACACCTTTCCTGTTTGTGACGCAGCTCCACTTCCTTGTAATTACATGTGGGTGTCATGGGGAGGAAATTCCCAACAGACATGAAACACAGGGGAGGAAGGTGTGTGTGTGTGTGTGTGTGTGTGTGTGTGTGTGTGTGAGAGAGAGAGAGAGTGACAGTAGGTGGTATAAACCTGGACAGGTCTGGGCCAGCAGAGACTCTTCAAAAGCTTCTTTATCCAAAAACTCAACTCGTTTCTGCAGAAACTTCCACTGATGTCAACCATAAAACCAACAAACACTCAGTGTTCAGATCTCTGTCAAAGCTGCACAATCTCCTACACTAATTATTTCAGTGACAGAAAAGGTGTAGAACGTTTTCATTTTCATCTGGATACAAGTCTGCATCAACATTTTTCTCATTCACGTGCTGTAAGAGCAGGAATTTAATCACAAAAAATGCACAAAGATCTCTTTTGCAATGTTAAGAAATCCCTTAAAATAAATAAATTAATGAACAATCTGAGACGATCATCAAAAATTAATCACGTGTTCTTCGCCGCATGCTTGAATTTTCCACCAAATTTCAGAGAAATCTGATAAATAGTCTTTGATAGATACTGCTGACTAAAAGACACACGACCATCCCTGAAAACAATCTCCTCCTTGGTGGAGGTAACAAATTTCTATCCCTAAAACACCAGCGTAACGATCAACCAGTAATAAAGAGGTCAGACAAGAGGAGAGAGTTCACACGCAAAAACTGATAATGGATGATGAAAAAAACAAAAACAAACATGAAATAAAATCCACACAAGACAGAAATGACCTTTAAAAACTTTAAATAGCCCTGTAAAATTTCAGTGCTATAAAATTTTATAAAAGTAGAAAAACGAGACACAAAAGGTACAAATGTTCAACTGTTCACTGTTTACACTGGCTGTTTTATCCCATACAGTGTATATCAATAGTATTAAAGACAGATTAAATATGCAGTGCTCTCAGAAATTCAGTTCTCCAAGCACTGTCCTGTTTGTACTTGTTTTAAATCTGACCTGGGATCTGGAGATCCTTTCCCTAAAACAGAACAGACTCTCCTTTCAGCATTTCTTCTCTACATTCATCAGAAAAAGTAAAACTCACTTTAAACGGATCACTTAAAACGAAAAAACTATTGAATCCGGTTTATTGATTATGTGGAGAATCGCTCTTTTCCAGCATCATTATGATTAATTCCATTCATAATATTTAAAAGAAAAGAATTTGATTGCTTATGCTGTATATTTTTTAAATTGTATTCATTACACTGTTGGTTTTATTTCATTTGCATTTACTTTTGCTTGTGGATATTGTTTTATTTATAGGTTATTTCGTTCCGGTTATATTTTATTTGTTTTTATTTTGCTTTGATCTGTTAAACTTTTCAGTACAATCCCATATAAAGGGTCCACTGCATTAAAATATGCGAATGAGTCCGCGCTTGACTAGTAGAATTAAATTTCTACAAACATTTCGTTTTAAACTCATCACCTTAAAATCTGGGAAACAAGCCTGATATCCAAGCCATTAGTAGTATTCAAGGCCGTGAAGCTGCATGTACGGTCAGTCTGCGAAGGTAACACTCATGTTAACTCAAGCAGCAACACTATTAAATACTGTACATGTTACTGTTTGAGTTCTATTATTTTCATTATCGATTAATCTGCTGATAACTGTCCTTGATTAATGGATTAATCATGTCTTCAAAATGTCAGAAATTAGTGAAAAACGCCTGCTTAAAATTTCCTACAGCTCTTCAAAGGTCTTGTTTTTTTATGACACATAAAAAGCATCAAATTCTTACCTTTAAGAAGCTTCAACCAGCAGATGTTTGGCATTTTTGATTACACAAATGACAAATGATTATTTGAGTATGTTCTGTCGATCGACTAATCAATTAATTGACAAACTGTTGCAGCCCTACTTCAGTCCATGTGTTCTCGACTGTTCAAGACTCTCACTTGGGACCGACTGGATCCAATCCAGTGTTCTGGACCTTGGACTGAGATATGTGGATAGACTTCAGCCTTTGGCAGTTAAACCTTTTGTTGACAATACCTGGAACGCCGTATTTTCCAGGTCTGTGATTTCCAAATAATTTCCTCATAATTTCCAATAAGTTTCCTGCAAGGAACTACGTAATTTTCTCACTAACTGCAGGTTCTAATGGGTTCACCAACCTTGTAAAGTTGTGTTTTACCAAAATTGTTTTGTTTTTTTTCTGTCAACTAATTTACAGACAGAAAAGCTCAGGTACGGTCGTATTATTTCATCACAGGAGAACTGTACGGCTGCAACCAACAATTATTTTCATTATCAATATTTTATTACTTCATTATCAATTATTAGAAAATTACAGATGCAAAATAGAGTGCTACCCAAATATCATCAGTTCAAAAGTGACACCTCTGTTTCAAACAGCTGTAGAACTTCATGGATACAGATTAAAGCAGAATACATAGAGGTGATTTAAGGGTGTAAATTGTGAATTTGAGAGATGATTTATCAATTTGCAAAGAAGATCTCATATTTCTGATAAGGATGTCCTCACAGAGAGGTCTGGTGAGTCAGACACATCATCATCATCGTTCCACTGGTCCTACCAGATCATCAGGTGGGGTTTTCCCACTCTGCAGCCTCAACATGCAAACACACTGCCGACAACAAGCACGACCCACAGACTAAACACAGACACAGAAGAAAATTTCTTGGTTTGTTCTGGTGACCTCATCTCATCTATGACAGAAAATATCTTCCTGAACATGTCCATCACTTCTATAAATTCTTAAAGTAAAACAAAAGATTTTCTCCATACGGCAGCTCAAGCTTCTCCAGCCCTGCTCGTTATCTCTGCCACGTTACTCTTGCGACATTTTTATAGCGGTCAGGTAAGTTCCCAGGTGGTTTTGACATGGTTTTTCTAACTTAAAAACCATGTCCAGTTTGTAAATGAAGAAAAATTTCTTCTTTTAGTTTCCAATTCATATGTTTTGAGTTCAGCATCAAACTTCTTTCCTTTACTCTCGCAGATCTGTCTCCAGCGCTGGAAAGCGACGCCAACGTTGACTCGCGTTTTGCTTCTATTTCTATCACTTCTTTTCTTTGCCGCCGAACGTGGTTCCTTGTCCTTTGGGCAGAGCTACTTCTTCATCCTCTCATGCTGGACTGAGGACAGACTGACGGGCCGGGGCTAGCTGGTTAGCATGCTAACTTCAGGAGATATTCTCTGCTGCAAAAAACAGACGTCTTTGACACAACGTCGAAACTGTTATTTCTTCACATACTGCTGATAATCTAGGTTAATTTTTGAATGTTTTAAACTTAAATACTTACATACAGCCCCTGTAAGGATCTCCTCTTTCCTGTCTCTTCTCAAAATACTGATACTTCTAAGCAAAATAATAAATAAAGAAGCATTTTCCGAATTTTGCCTCTTTTCAAGACATTTTTCCCGGAAAGTTCCTGAAGTAACTGTAACCACGATGAAAACAGATTATCTCACGTCATTGGTAGAATACTTGCTTTGAGGATTATTTGCTATTACGACAGTTACGATGAACATCTGTTGGGATGCGTCTAAGACATGGATTCACATAATCAAGTTTTATACGTTGACACTTGTTCTTAAGCGCAGTGAAGTCAATGAGTGTCTAGTGTCAGTCAGTAGACAA
>NC_053422.1:1047000-1152000 GCF_016859285.1 Xiphias gladius
CTGGAGGCAGTGAAGTTTTTACATTTTTACTCTTAAAAAAAGAAAAAAATGGTTATTAAAAGTAACTGAAAAATCAATTTTCTGCCAATCGACTGGTCGATAAATCAACTACTCGAGTCCTGGATTCTAGAGTCCTGGTCCGTTTCTGGGGAAATAATGAAGCTGCCATGTAATGTGGGGGGTCAGTATGGGCCCAACAAGAAATCTGGGCCCCGGGGCCCCACAAAGTCCGATGAACTAATGAGGATGAGGATGATGCAAGCGACCCCTAATGTTGAACAAACACGTATTACTCTTCAGTGAACTGTTTTATAATTTCATTTTGTAAAAGACAATAAAAAATTTTTTTCCTATATTATTATTTTTTCTAAAATAATGACGTAAATTAAATGAATGATTTTAAATAAAAATGATAAAATGTATTTCAATGCAGAGTTAATTATCATTATCTTCGTTATCATCAATAGTAATAGTAATAATAATAATAATAATAATAATAGATTATTGATCCCGCTGACACGCCTTGCTGTTTGGCATCGCGCGTTCCCGCACCGGTCGCAGGTGGACGCGCCTGTGTGAACCGTGCTAGCTCCCTGGCTAACAGCTAAGCACCGCGGGACAGTTTTTGCCGTTTGTGTCGGTAAAGCGACCGTTTTTAAATAAACGGTCGTTACCGGCCAACACTGCTACAGCGCTGATAGCGACGCGGTTCATGTCCGACTCTTGGCTTCGAGCGTCCTCAAAGAGTCAAACCGCTACCTGTCCGTGCTAACGGGGAGCTAGCCCTCGCACCGTAGGTTCCGTATGCAAAGCGTAGAACGAAACTCCGTTCAAAACTCTTCAAATTAAAGAGTTCTTCGCTATTCACCTTGGGACCTTGGACTGCAGAACGTTAAATTAATTAATATCAGAGTCTGATGAATCCAGTCATGTTTTCAACAAGTGTGAAAACCACACAACAGTTCACTTTGAGTAAAAGTTTAAGCTTTTTCCGCGGTCTGTCCGCTCACACACACTCACTTCTACTACCGAGAGAACGTGGACGGCGGTAGGAGGAAATCCAGCCAGTGCAGCTGTAGCAAAAGTAAAGACTCTGCCTGAAACAAGGACTTCGTGTTGGACAAATACACGCCGAATTAACCAGCGGTTCACATTAATGTAAAAAAAACATTTTTATTGCTGATGTAAGACCTGCCGGCGTTTGCTGACATGAAAAACCTCGAAGTTCCAATTTTTAAGACGGAGTTTGGCGTGTCTTCTCGAAGTTACCTGGCTAATAAGGAAGTGAGTAGCATAACAAAGCAGGCTGCAGAGATTGTCAGTGTTGTAACGGACGAAGTCGTAACAGTGAACAACTCCTCTTCGGCGCTCTGGTCACGAGGAGTGCGCGGTTAACGTCTTCTTACCTGGTGCGCTCGGTCAGGTGAAGTCAAGTCGGGTTCTCGACGTGAACCAGGAGCGACAGCCCTCAGTCCACTTCAGTCCACTTCAGTTCACTTCAGTTCAGTTGACTTTGCTCATCATTTCGCCATGCCCCTGCTGAGCCAGTGGATCCATTACCAGCGACTGTAGCCTAACTGGAGTGCGTCATGACGCGATGCGACCGCGTCATTACAGTTTACAAAGAAGATAATTTGAATCCGAGCGAGTTTAAGTGATTTTCAGTCCCGAGGAGACGAGCGACGGAGACGTGCAGGTGACACCAGGTTCGTGTCAGAGGCTCAGAGTCTCGATTTCCTTCCCCACTGGAATTTCCCTCTGACGTGCGGGTCCTGCGGAGAGCAGCGAAAACGCGAAGAGGTCTCACTCCGAGGCCGCCGAGGTTTAAAATCGTCTTCATTGTTGGGCTGCAATTAATTACGGAAGTTTCTGGAAGGAAGAGAGAGGGATGGTCGTGATTTAAAAAAAAAAAAAAATGTTCAGGGCAACTCAAAATGAAAAGTTCATATTTGACCGAATCCAAATGGAGTAAAAAGTTACTGCTCGAATGTGATTCACAATTCCCCCGGAAAATGTTATAGAAAAAACATCCCAGATGTGTTGTACTGGATCCAGGTCTGGTGACTGGGGAGGCCACTCAAGTCCACTGGGATGTTCATGAAACCAGTTTGAGACGACTTCTGCTTTGTGACCTGGAGCATCATCCTGCTGGAAGCAGCCATTAGAAGGTGGTGAACTGTGTCCATAGAGGGAAGCACATGGTCAGGGACAACACTCAGACCGGCTGCGGCATTCAGACCATGACTGGTTGGTGTTAAGGGGCCAAAGTGGAGCCAGGGAAACCTTCCCCACACCGTTACACCACCACCACCACCACCAGCCTGGACCGTTGACGCGAGGCCGGTTGGGTCCACGGATCCATGCTGTTGACACCAGATTCTGACCCGACCACCTGCTGCCTCAGCACAAATCCAGACTCATCAGACCAGGCTACATTTTTCCAGTCTTCACCTTTCCAGTTTTGGAACCAGACGTGGTCTTCTGCTGTTGTAGTCCATCCACCCGAAGGTTGGACGTGTCGTTCCTTCTGAGATTCTTCTCTGCTCACCACAGTAGTGAAGAGTGGCCATCTGAGCTACCGTAGCCTCGGTCAGCTCCAACCAGTCTGGACGTTCTCCTCTGACCTCTCTCATCAACGGGAACTGATGCTCACTGGATGGTTTTTGTTTCTGTCTCCGTCCTGAGTAGAAACTCTAGAGACTGTTGTGTGTGAACATCCCAGGAGACCAGCAGTTTCAGAAACCCTCAAACCAGCTCGTTTGGCCCCAACGATCGCGTTTTGTCCCCGTTCTGATCTTTGATGTGAACGTTGACCGAAGCTCCTGACCTGTAGCTGCGGGATCTCACGCACTGAACTGATGACACATGATTGGCTGATTGGATAACTGCATGAACAGGCAGGTGTTCCTAATAAAGTGCTAACAGTCATTTATTCTATTATCGTGAAGCCATCACAGTACCGTGCTCTACACAGCCACTGTGGGTTTGGCTCAGGTCTTTAATTTTCGTCTTGTCTGTTTTTGCTAAACTCGTATCTGCCCCTGTGTGTGTGTGTGTGTGTGTTTTGTTGCTTTTTGTTATGAGTTTGTTCGGAAACCAGCAAACAGAGTCAGAGCAAACTGGGTGAACGAGGCAGCAGGTCTCTATCAGGTCTTCAGGTCTCTGAAGGTACAGGTGTTGCGACAGGTGTCGTGGTGACGAGCTGTTCTGACTGCGCTGACCTGGAAACAAAGGGACACTGCGTTGGCTGCACCTCCGCTGAGCTGTGGCTATTAGATGCCGCGGACGTCCCCGAGGAGACGCTGCATCTGCAGAAGTGCGGAGTGATGCTTCCTTCCGGCTTAAACGATCTTTGGTTTAGGGTAACCCGTCGGCCCTCTGCCCCCTGCTGGTCAAACACAGCAGCACCACGGCTCCCAGTCCGACACAAGCACAGAGATTTGGACTCGGAAGAGCCCAAAATGAGACAGGGTTTCTGTTTGCAGGTCTAGAAGAGTCTCAGAAAGCTTCAAAAGCTTTTAAAAGTTCTTTAAAAGTCTTACGTTTCATTCACTGTGGTCTGGGGTGTTTTTTCTTGCCTCTCAGTAACATGAGTTCCAACTTCTGTCAGGAGACAGTTGTCAGGAAGCTTTAGTAAAACATTTATTTTTTTAACTGCTTAATTCATCCATCAACTGTCTGCTTCTTCTCTGGGTCCAGGCCTGGACGGGTCATAAGACAATGCCCCCCCCCTCACACGGGACATCTATACAGGGCCCCCCAGGTGTGTTTAGTAATCCATACATGGGTCCAGGTCACAATAACTGATTGATTATATTTCTGGGATTTATTGTCATATGCAGCTGGGAGGCACAGACTAAAACGTGATGCAGGTAAATCGATGTGCTCGGTAAAAAGGTGAAGGCCTCGTCGTCTGTTTTCCCTCGTTCCTCGACGCGTACGTGAAAAAGGAGCCGAATCTAATTCTACCTGGTGTTACACAGTCTTAGATTTAACGTGGTGAACTCTGCAGAAGCCCCGTGACGGGTCAAAGTTGCTTCAGACATCTGAGATGAAGACGTCAGAATCCAGACGTTAAAGTCACCACGCGTGGATGTTTTTATGTGATTATAGCTGAAATGTCTAATTGTTCTCAGGGCAGATTCCTGTTTGTAGAGATGATAAAACAGTTCTGGTCCAAACTACGTTTCCCTTTACGCCCATTTAAGGGAATAATCCCTCCTTTTAATTCCTGCTCTTCATGTGTATCCGGTTCCTCTGCTGAATTTTTTTTCTTTTTTAAAGGACTAGGTCAGACCCACAGTGTCTTTTTCTTTTTCCAGTGAACACTGTGTATTTTCATTTGACTTTTGGACACTATGAAGGCCGGACGTGCGGACGAACCTGCGGAGGACCGGCAGGGCGGGTCAGTCTCCGGTGGACTGAAGAGCGGACAGGAGGGGTTGGGTGATGCGGATCAGAACTTGTGGCCGAACGCAGTAGACAGGGTCGACTGGCGCCGCCCCGTTTCTCTCTGTGTAGCTGCTCTACACATGTAGGTAGAGTGAGTATGTTTTGTGTTGCATCGCTGGGTTTATTGGGTTTACTACCGATTCGTTTGCGGGACCCACGGTGTCAGGCAGCCTGGTCCGTGTACCAAAGACCTGCTCCTCTCGTCGTTGGAACCGAATCTTCGTTTGGTTTTTTGCCGGATAAATAAATATTCCTGATACACACTAGTGCTGCCTGCTGCTGGGGTCGTGTCGGGTCAGTGTTTTGTGCTGTAAAAGTCGATCCTGAGATCTGGATCCCGAGACCTTCTGTTGCATCGGTGCGTTTTGGCTGTGAAATTATAAATATCAAATATATAAATAGATCAAATAAATTGAGATAAAACATCGTCCCCAGTCCACTTTATATATTAGAGTTTAGCTCGACCGCTCATCAAACGTGCCTGACGTCGACGACACGTGGGGGGGTCTTTGAACCAGACCCCCGAAATAAAAAGGTTGGTGTTCGTCACGCGTTCTGATGACCAGGGTCACGACTGTGTTGTTTCTCTGCATCGCCTGTTAGATTCACCTTTTTATGCCAGAAGACAGAGACCTGGAGCAGCAGCTCCGGTGTGGAAAACACTGTGGAGCCTCAAGTCTGAACCAGCTCCGAGTCAACAGCTGCTGCGGCGACGCGGTGTTTCGCCGTCGTCTCCCGGTCACAGAGGTTCGCAGCCCGTCCTGGGGTGTGGCGGCGGCGGTATGGCATCAGCAGGTTAACATGCTGATGTGTGGCAGGTGCAGCGTTCGCCACCTCGGTTCAGCGTGTCAGCGGGGTCACATCTGCTAACGGGAAACCCAACCTGAACCGAGTCTCGCAGAATCATCTTGACAACTAAAACCGTCGCTGGTTTTCAAACGTCTCTTGACGTCTCACGAGTTCTGCAGGTACCTGGTGATGAACCACAGTGTTGGACAAATGAACACGTTGACCTGCTGTTGGCGCTGGAGGAAGAGTCAGAGGCTTCACGCTCTGAGCATCATCGATGTCCGTATAAAATTTCACGAGCATAACGAATAATGTCATCATTAATTGTTATTGACCTCATGTTGTCTTAGGGAATATTTTGGTCCCATTTTGAACCCAGGACTTCAACTTGTGAGGGAGCCTTTTTCTGCTTCCACTGAGGCCGAGAAAGTCGGAGTAGCGCTGATGAAACGTGTCCGATTCTACAGGGACAGGGAGCAAAGATCGGTTCATCGGAACTCCCACAAACCACAGCGTCAATGATTCTTAGATGGTCTGTAGTTTATTCTGATTAAACACATGAGAATCATTATTTAAACATATATATACTGTATATATATATACTGTATATATATATATATATCTGTACTATATATTTAGCTTTAGTTATTACAACATTAATAATAACCTGAACATCACATCTACGAGCATCTGTAAAACAATTAGTGCAATTTATAGGTAAAACTTTACAGTGGAAACTGAAAAAAAAAACCCAAACAGCTTCTGTCAGCAAAAATATACAAATCATCTTTTCAATAAGACTTCAGGAAAAAACTGAACCTGGTTACAGCAAAAAGAAAAACATCTGGAGGCACGTTAGCTCAGGTGAACACACCACTGCACCGGCAGGGAAACACACACACACACGCGGTGAACATCAGAGCACTGATGGGAGTTGAAGCGTGTCGACGAGGCACGACGCAGACTCCAACCCTCGCACCTAAACCACTACCTGGTTTCTGATGGGCGGGGCTTAACATATCGGCGGGTGGGCCAGACGCTACGAGGCACGACGGATGCAGAGAAGCAGAAACGTCACGTTAGAGCACATTTTCAACATTCAACAAAACCTAAAAGAAGCTTGTGGCATCGGCGAAAGGTTGTTGTGCGACTGACAGGGTGGTGACAAACCAGAAAGACCAGCAGAGAAGAATCCATCTGCGGTGGGAGACACGTTTAACCGCTCAAACTACGCACAAACCAAAGTTCTGAACTTCTGCTGCATCTGATGCCGCTTTGTACAAACTTTACTTTAATTTCCAATGGAGACCCTTCAGCTGGATTCACCTCCTGAGGGGCCCCCTGGGACAGAAACTGGTTCTTGGGGCCCGACTGACCCCCAACAGTTTCATTATTTCCACAGAAAACAACCAGGACTCCGGAGCTGAAATGATTCGTTGATTAAACAATTAGATGATTGACAGAAAATGAATGGCAACAACTTTGATATTGATTCGTAGTTTCAATACATTTTTTTAAAGACAAAAATGTCAAAATTTTTCTGGTTCCAGCTTCTCCAGTGTGAATTTATTTGCTGGTTTTCAGTTTTCTCTGATAGTAAACTCAACTTTGTGTTTTTGACCGTTGGTCAGAAAAGAAATTAGAAACGTGTTCACGTGAGCTTCAGGGAATAATGAGGCATCGTTATTCACTATTTTCCAGCCTTTTTATAAACTGAACATCTAGATATTGCAACCAAAGCAGAGTGTGATCAAATACTGTTGTGGCTACATCAAGAGCTGGGACCTTCAGCATGAGATCCCTCGTCTTCCACAACCGTGGTTTTTTTCCGCTCTGCGTCTCTGGGCAGGCGGACGAAGTGCCTCTGTCATAAAACCCTCTGGAGCTCGTCTCTTAGAGTTTAGAACTTAAAAAATAGGAAGTTTGGTGAAACGTTTGGACAAATACGACAGTAATAGGTTGCACAAAATTTGGGCAACTGTAAAGGAATTTGTGATCCTTTGATACAGTTTTGGCAGAAAAATAAACGTAAGCAAGTCTTTTGCTTCAAGATCAAATTTGGTGAAATATTTGGATAATTTGCTCCTCCACTAATTCAACTGACTAATGTTATTTGCGTACGAATTTTGGTATTTTTTATTTAATTTGTTTTGGCAAGCAGACTGCCGAGCGAGCTGCATACCCTTCACTTACTTTTATTTCTTTCTTTCCAAGTTACTGGGTTTAGTTTTGGCAACGTGGCTAGTCTGCTAGCCAACCAGTTTGCAATGCTAGTAAAGCTGCTAGTTTAGTTTAGATAGTTATCTAGTTAGAGTCAGGTGCTTCCTGTAATCGCAGTGTCACATTTGTTCCCACATTTTAGTGAATTCATTCCCTCAATTTATGTATTTTTTCCCCCAAAAAATAACTGAGTTTTCTTTAGTTTTGTTTTGGCAATTTAGTTTGCTAGTAAACTAGCTAATTACCCCGCGGAGCTAGTAATGCTAGTTTAGTATAGCTTGTTTTCTAGCTAGTGTCCGGTGTTACCTTTACCTGTCACAGTGCCACATTTTGTTCCCACATTTGAGTAAATTTACACGCTTGGCTAACTTGTTTTTTTTTATCCCCTAAAATTAATTGAGTTTTGTTTTCATTTTGTTTTGGTAAGCTAGCTTGGCAGCCACCTCGCCAAGCTGGTAATGTAGCTAGTTTTCTATTTAGTTTCTGGTGCTATATTACAGCGACTCAATCGCAGCGGCACATAGTACCCACATTTTAGGAAGTGTTTTCCTCCATTTACTCTGCAATTTCAGTTTTTTTTTTTTTGGCCTACCTACTAGCTTGGTAGTAAAAAGCAGCCTACAAAGCTAGTAATGTCACTAACTCAATACAGCTCGTGATTTAGCTAGTTTTCTAGCTGGGTTTGGGTGCTGCCGATGGCACTTGAAGAAATCTCATTTGAACATTTTGACCATGGCCTCAGTTTGTTCTCCAGGTGATCAGTTTTTCATTCTTGGTCCTTTTCTGATCTAAAAAACGATTTAACATTACCAACAACTTAGAGGTAGCAGAGATTTGTCTCTTTTGAATTTTGCTGCTCATTGGACTAGACATCGCCACCCTTCTGATACGTCTTCATACACTTATTCTATAAAATGCACTTAATATTAAGCAAAAAACAGGCTAACTGCTATCAGGGAAGACACAAAGAAGAGAGTCAGCTGTGTACAATAGCATGAAGTGAAAACACAGTTTCAACCGCAGCACAGTTTCTATCGCAGGCAACAGGAAGACTACGAGACATCTTCTACCTTAACAACAACACCGTCTGCTGCATGTCACTACATTTTATTTCTATTTTCTTTATTCAATTTTCAAAAAATTTGGACTTATAAATATTAATTTTTGGAACATGATCAGTCTTCTAGAAGCTAAAGATGCTAATTTGACTTGAGTGGTTTAAATAATAACATAACTTAAATTGCTGATGGTATTTTAACTAGCTAGCGTACGCTACTGCCAGAGTTAACCTTTCAACAGTATCTTTTAGCATTTTTTAATTAACTTATTGGCTGTACAATATTCTGTTTAAGCATATCTTTGTCACAAATAATGCTGGTAGATTTAATTAAAATGCCTGAAATGCCAAGGTTGGTCGAGTTCTACTTCTTGGTGAATCTTGGCAGATTTCAAACCTGTATAAATCTGTGTAGTGATTATTTGTCAAGATTTTAAAATCAATTGTTATTTTTGTGCTGATCAAAACAAAATTGTAAAGTTAAGGCTGCTAACTTGGTCACTTTTGATATGATTGCTTAGCCATATGCTTACCAATTTTCTATAACTAACTATACTTCTAACTTCTTTTCTTTTACATTTGTTTTTCTAACTTTTAGAAGAACGCATTACCAAAAAAAATGCATTACGGACCAAGTGGTTGAAATGATAAACTTAATTTTCGTAAAAACGCTGACACAGTCACTCTGTCCAAGTCACGAGAAGGTTTTTTAACGTTTTCTGCGGAGCATCCAAAGTCACGGGATATGCTTTGAACAAGTTCTTATTATCATTAACACAAGAATATAATCAGAGACTGAACAAATTTGGTGACACAACACTGACAGCAGGACTTATACTGTATATCTTCATTACAATTGGTCATGTTGCCAAAGTAAAAGCTGCTTCAAACTCTAAGCGTTAACAAGAACAAGCTTCCACTCTGCCAAAATACTGTACAAACTGTGTACAGGCGTTACAGTTTATCTCCAGTTAAAACTCACAGCTCAGACTCATTTAAATTTAACTTTTCTTAAAATCAATCCTTTGACTACCGGCACGCCGACGCTTCGCAGTGGTCCCCGTGATTTCAGAGGATCAGAGATTTTTTGTTTGACTTAGCGCGCTCATTAGCTCTGGAGAGCTTCACCGCGACATCAACATTGTCCTTTGGCAACCGACGTTACTGAGGGATTTCACTCGAGAAGAAGAAGAAGAAGAAGAAGAAAACATTACATGGTTGCAGCTTCTTAAAAAACGTCCTGTCACTCTCTTCAGAATTGCTTTAGCATTCGGTATCTTCATATTTTCCGATAACAAAATGACCAACATCAAGGTCATAATCACTCTATAGCTGCACATTATTTTTCAAAACTAAGGTTTTTACAATATATCAACTGACGCTGAGCCTACTCCGACTTACTGTATATATACAGTCACATCTGAACAGAAGTTTAACAACTTCTGTTAAATACTTTAGATTTTTTTTTTTTGTTCAACTCTGAAGCTTATCCATACTGGGAAATTGTCAAAATTCATTATCAACTCTTTCCCAATCTATGCAGAAATTCTATTATGCTAGTATTAGATACTTAGTTATTTGCATTTTAAGTTAAAAGGTAAACTTTTAAGTGCTAAATATTAACCATGGTTATGGTGAGTTCTGTATCTGGTAAGTGCTTAGTCAGCAGGATGGAAATGGGATCCCATCTGGGCCAAACATGAGGCGATCCAGGGCGTCCGCGGCCCCTTCACCATCGTCATAAAGCCACGTGAGCGTAATCACAGCTGGCAGCTGGCGCCAGAATGGCTTCTCAGGTGCAGCAGGAAGCAGGCAAATGGCAGGACAGTGATGTTCAGGTGGCCCGGTCAGTGTCCTCCATCTCTAGAGGAAGGACTCTCCGAACGTCCGTCTTTCACACCAGCTGATGACTTCTTCTGCTTCTGCTTGGATTTCCTCAGCATCCGGACCTGATGACAGCACAGGAACACGGAGAATATACCAAACTACCTACCAAACAGGTGTACACACAGACAAATAATGGAAAAACTACAGAAGCAGGGAGAATATACCAAGATACAGACAAATGACAGGTATACACAGAGCATAACACAGATGCAGGTAAACTACCAGATGTTTCAGAACATACAGGAAAACCACAGGTATACTCCGGCCGTACCCAAATACAGGTAAGCTACAGCAACACACAGAAATCACACCATTAAAGGATCTTTTAATGTGGGTGGCGCACATTAAAAGCAAGAAGCTACTGGGTTCGAACCCCGGTTCGGCCGGGCCCTTTCTGTGTGGCCTTAGTATGTCCTCCCCCGTGCCTGCGTCGGTTTCCTCCTCCCACAGTGCAAAGACATGCAGGTTAACGGGCGACTGTAAAATGGCCGTAGGCGTGAATGCGAACGTGACTGCTTGTTTGTCTCTATACGTCGGCCCCGTGCTGGACGGGCGACCTGTCCAGGGTCTCTCACCCAGCGTTAGCTGGGATTGGCTCCAGCCCCCGACCCCGAACCTACCCATGAAGTATAGATACAGTGAGCGGTACTGGTATCACTATTATCTTATCGATACCCATCCCTAATGAAGGAATGACATTATGAATGGAATAAACGACGGAAGAAAGGGAGCAAAGAAAGTCAGAGCGCACCTTTGGTCCAGCGGCGGAGATGATGATGTGTCCCGGCGGTTGGATCCACGGTTCTCCGTCCACCTGGACAGGTATGGGTTTGCTCACTGTCAGCCTGATGTAGTTCCCTTGAGCAATACGAATCCCAGATCGGAGGCCGCTCTGCACCTGGCCCTGCACACACACACACGCACGCACGGTTGAAAGCTCTGGAAACAGCTAGTCAGTGGACTTTGAGTTGAGATGTTCTTGTCAAGCAGCACACTGTATATATGTCGCATCTGTTGATCATCAGGCGATCGATGAAGTTCTTAGGGGTATTAACTGATGACCGACTGTCTCGGCGCCATCACATTGACCTGTTACTAATAAAACAATGAGATCTCTGAGTGCGATCGGAAAAATTTCCCGCCTAACAAATCAATCATGTCTCCTTGCAGTGTATTAGAGTCCAGTCTGCCCTTATCTAAACTACTGCAGTGCTGCATCTCACATCTCATCTCAACCTTTTCACTGTCTTCAGTATCAACGTGCTACCGACTCCTATGTTTATTTGTGACTGTTTATTTCCAGCAGTGAAAATAATCCAACGTCATCCTGTTTATTTTGCCTTGAGTTTTAAAGGAGAGCTCATTGCAGAAGCTTCTAGCTTCCTCCCTCTCCTGCACGAGCTCTGGTTTTCTCTGGATTCGTGTGTATGTGAGTGAAAGTGTGTTTGCACGTGGACTTACTTTACATTTTTATAATAATTGTATTTTTTTCAATGTGGAAACAAATAAATAAAAAAAACAAAAAAATAAATATCAGGATGTGTCTCACCATGTGGACGACCCCAGTGACGCCGACCACCTCCAGCAAACCGTCATCGATGCTCGGTTTCCCATAGCGACCGTCGACCTCTGACCCCCAGAGATCAGCACCTGAACCCCAGCTACAAACACACACAGAGATCATTGTAAGGTCATTAAGACTTTTCTTCTACCGTGAGATCCGAATGTGTGTGTGTGTGTGTGTGTGTTACCTGGGTATATTGAGGAAGATCAGTCCCTCTATGTTGGGTAATGGGACGTTCTGAGTGTCCACCTGCAGCTGGAGCTCTTTGTGGAGACTCCTTGTGTAACTGATCTTCTGCAGACCGACCTTCACGTACACCCCTTTGTTATGGAACCTGTGGGTGGGGCAGGAAGCCAAGGGGATGATGGGAAATGTGTGTTTCAGCTCTCCCTGAGCAAACTCTGCGGAGTGAAGTGGACTACAGTGAGGTACCTGCTGGTGAATTTATCGGGCTCGTCCTCGCGCGCCAGGTGGAAGTCGAGGCTGAGCTCAGCGTCGATGCCGAGACCAAAGTAGTTGTTCATCTGTACAATCTGGGAGAGGGAGAGGGAGAGGGGGAGACGTAGAGAGAGAGGGAGAGGGAGAGAGAGAGAGAAAGAGAGGGAGAGAGGGAGAGAGAGGGAGAGGTAGAGAGAGGGAGAGAGAGGGAGAGGTAGAGGGGGAGACGTAGAGAGTGGGAGAGGGAGAGAGAGAGAGAAAGGGGGGAGAGGTAGAGAGAGAGTGGGAGAGGGAGACGTTGGGAGAGGGAGAGAGAGAAAGAGAGGGGGAGAGGGAGAGGTAGAGAGGGAGAGGGGGAGATGTAGAGAGTGAGAGGAGAGGGAGGGGGCGAGGTAGAGAGGTAGAGGGGAGACGTAGAGTGGGAGAGGGAGAGAGAGAGAGAAAGGGGGGGGGGTAGAGAGAGAGGGAGAGAGAGAGTGGGAGAGGGAGACGTTGGGAGTGGGAGAGGGAGAGAGGGAGAGAGGGAGAGGGGAGACGAGAGAGGGGAGAGGGAGAGGAGAGGGGAGAGGGGAGACGTAGAGAGTGGGAGAGGGAGAGAGAGAGAGAGGAAGAGGGAGGGGGGGTAGAGAGGGGAGAGGGAGAGGGAGAGGGAGAGAGAGAGGGAGAGGGAGAGGGGGGAGAGGGAGAAGTAGAGAGTGGGAGAGGGAGAGAGTGGGAGAGGGAGAGGGGGGGGCGTAGAGAGGGAGAGGGAGACGTAGAGAGTGGGAGAGAGAGAGAGAAAGAGGGGGAGAGGTAGAGAGAGAGGGAGAGGTAGAGAGGGAGAGAGGGAGAGGGGGAGACGTAGAGAGTGGGAGAGGGAGAGAGAGAGAGAAAGGGGGGAGAGGTAGAGAGAGAGTGGGAGAGGGAGACGTTGGGAGTGGGAGAGAGAGAAAGAGAGGGGGAGAGGGAGAGGGGGAGACGTAGAGAGTGGGAGACGGGGGGGGGGGGAGTAAACATTTATAGTGGGAGCGGTTTTATCATATTTATAGTTAAAGGACCTTTTCTTCAGTCTGCTGCCAACGGAGAGAAAAACCTTGATTATACACTGAGCTCATTAAAACCCCAGAGGAGAGGAGGGGACACGAAGACCCTTCTCTAGCTCCGAGACAAAACAAGAAATAACTTTCTTTTGCAAGTTTGAACTTATTTAGAGCACAGCTCTTCGTTGATACCCTTCCATATTCAAATACAACAAGTGTCTGGATGTCTTCTGGTAAAATATATCTGGGTTAGTTACGTATTTTATTGTTGTGTTTTCCGCGACTGAAATCTGCGATGGACGATTTCAATGTTTCCCTTTAATGTCGCTTACAACTGTACTTTTTCATATATTTTGACTTTTCTGGGGCATTTTTATGTCCTTATTGGACAGCAACGGTGAAGACAGACAGGAAAAGTGGGGAAAGAGAGAAGTGGTCTGACCGGCCCGGGAGTGGAACCTGGAACATTTACACCACTTGGCGATGGGGTCGCCCCGGACTCATATTTTTTTGAGATGTACCATATTATGGGGGGATTATCGTAGCAATTTTATTTATAGATGTGTGTGGACGGTTGTAAATATGTACACGTATCTGTAAATGTGGATAAGGTTTGTTTCATGTGTAAAAGAATCTGCAAATATATGCTCTCGAGAACTGAACGTAAGTGTCCTTTTTTAAGTATTTACACTTTTATTAGGATTTTCTATTTTAACAAATAACAAAAAAGCGCCACGTCGAGCTTCAGTTCCCTTTAAACAAAGTGCTCCACCTTTAACTCCCACCCTCTGAAATGCTTAAACAAAAACCTAAGAAAGTGTAAGATAACTTTGTCCTGCAGGACGCGGACCAGACCTTGGGCGGCTCCAGAAAGTCGTTGTCCTTGCCGTCCTCCGACATGTCCTGGGCGTCCAGCAGGATGGTCCAGCGGTCCATCAGAACCTCGTCTGCTTCGTCCACAGAGACCAGGATGTGGTGGGGGTCCTCACTGCCGTAGCCCGGCCCCCAACGCAGGATACGAGCCAGGTCATTACCTGATGAGACGGGACAGTTGTTTCTTTTTGAAACCTCTGCAGCGTCTGCAGAACCTCCATCCAACTCAGACACCAACTTAAAATTCACTCGGCGTTGGTCTGACCTGTCCCCAGAGGTACGATGCCGATGGGCGGCTCTCGGCAGACCAGTTTGTGTCGAACCGCCTCCAGTACTCCCAGCACCCAGCCCACCGTCCCGTCACCCCCGCAGACCAGCACCCGAAACCTCGGAACCTCCCTGAAGGTGTGGAGGCTGGACCAGAGAAGAAGAGCAGGGAACACTGTGAATGGGGCTCTAGTATTCACGAACAACCGGCATCTTGATGGTTTATTTATTTTTGCGCGACGCTTCAGACTTTCCGCGGTAATTTGATCCTCGCGAGCCTCGTGTGGAGGGAGCCGGCGTCTGTGAGCGGGGAGGCGGATAAAACTCGAGTTCTGAGGAAAGCGCAGGACAAAGACTTCGGACAGAGAGAGTGTCGGTGTGACAGCAGAGCGAGGGCTGAACACACAGTTGTTGCCGCCACTTTGCGTGTGAACAACTGAGGTCGACGCTTTGAACGTCTTGTGTATCACACGGTATTAAACTTTATAAATCGGCCAAGGGAAGGATACGACCTAAAACATCCCATACATCACGTTACTGTCAGTACATCCAAGCTGTACGTGACGATTATTCCTAATTATATCATTGATTAACCGTTGGGCACAACCTGAACATGGATAAGCAGCAGGAGATGGATGAATGGATTAACCAATCAAAAAATAACAGCACTGGGGATTTTGTTTTGGACCAGGCACCAGCCCTAAGTCCATATGTTCTGACAAACAGAATTACTCTAATACACTCTCAATTAGTGAGCGGCTGTTCAGAGTAAGGTCCGGAGATGATTGTTGATGTGCTGCATTTCCTAGAATCAGGGAAGTGTCTGATTTGCTGTGTAACGAGTAACGGTAACACAGTGGCGGGGTCACTGCTATCCACAGGGTTTATCCTGTGGGCGGCACCATGTTGATCATTCTTTACTATTGACCACTAGAGCTCGAACTTCTCATGTAATTCTTTTACGTGTGAGTTTTTGGCTCGGTGGCTTTTTCCGTGCACGGTGATCTTTAACCAAAAGACATGAAATCAAACCGAGCGTCGAGTGGTGGCTTCGGAAAATCGTCGGCTCCAGTGAAGCGTTCGCCTGAATTCAATGAAATGGGCTAAAAAATGCAAAGCGGCTAAAATGATCCTGCAGTTTCTGTGAAAATCTAAATAACTGGGTCTGCGACGCTGCGCACACACACACACACACACACACACACACACACACTAAACAAACACTGTGGTGCGGCGGTAATTTGATTCAGCAGGACAAATGAACAAACATGTGACAACCATTATCCCTCGTCCCAGCTGACTGTGGACCACAGCACCGGGATCTCAGACTCGCAGTCTCCAGTCTGTCACTTCAGATCGGGTCGGTGGTTCTCACCCAGCCAGCGGTCCTCCGTTGGAGATGTCAAAGACCTGGTGCGGGTTCAGGAGTTTCCGGAAGCTGTAGAGGAGCTCGCGGCCCTTCAGACCTCCACTCTTAGGGTTGACAAACACCAGCAGGGGACAGACGTCTTGTCCCAGCTTGTTGTGCTGAGAAAGGACGACAACGCCAACGTCAGCGTGAGAATCAGCGCACAGTGAAAAGTTTAGGTGCAGTCTGGAATATGTGGTACATGCTACACTAGGGTAAAGTCTATTCATGTATTCACCAGGGCCCCTGGGTACAGACGGATTAGAGGGCCCCCCACCCTCCTATACAGGACGCCCAGACTGGGTCGTCTTGTGTCTCGAGACAAACACGGATATTTACTGTAAATATGAAGGATGCACAAAGACCCCGTTGGCTGTTCACACACGAAACTTTAGTTACTCGGACAAAGTCTGTGAGAAGAGAGAAGGCCCTTGTCAGGTAAAACTGCTTGTAGCAGCCCTGGTCTGTGAAGAGCCAGATTTTCAGGACAAAAAAAAGAAGTGTTGCGCTTGTGCTCTGTTGGGTTTGACCCGGAGACGCACGCTTCGTCTGGTAATCCCACGTGGGAGGGGCCAGAAGTGTGGCACGACACAAGAGCAAAAAATAAACTAAACTACAGGATACTGTCGTCTCACTTCAAACTTAAAGTTCAGAAATAGAAATCTAAATTTCTTCTTATAGACGCGCTACTTACAGTCGGCTTTGTTTTCCACAATATCTCTGGAGCTGTCTCACCACCAGAACCTACTTATTTTAATGTTTCACAGCTGTGAGGGCTCCTCCAGTTCCTCTCAGCGTTGCATTGTGGCCCAACCGTGTCCAGAATTCACTAAAATAAATTCCTTTTTAGTCTGTCTCTAGACTAAATTTAGCCAGTTTTCCAGCGTAACCAGAGTCCAGACTCCAGACCGGTTTAGAATCAGCTTGTGGTCAGAAACGGGAAAGCGGAGTTTAAATGACTGTTACCGTGATCTCTGGAATGACGAGCGAAGTGAGCGTCTTGCTGTTGACAGACGTGTCTTTAGCCAACATGTAGATCCTCTCCGCTTCAGCGAAACACGAGATCTGCAATGCTACCACACCTTAACACACACACACACACACACACACACACACACACACACACACACACACACACACACACACACACACACACACACACACATCACCACCAGCCTGTCTTAATAGCCTGAGAACCTGTTAAGAGTTTCGTCTTTAGATCTTATCACAGCGCTGCAGAGAGATAGTTTTACTGAAGCGCTGAGAGAAGAGACGGAAGATAACATCGTGTCTCGTGAATGGACCCACTAACGGAGGCGGCGGCGGCGTGTTTCAGGTTGCTTGTCAGTTTCACTGACTGTGATATTTTCTTTGCAAGCTGTCAAATGTCAGCCAAAGGCGCTTTTAAAAGAACATTTGTAGTTATTTATGAGCGATGAATTTAACGGTCCTTCTATTGACATTTGAACCGTCACCTTTTCAGTTTATCCTGACCTGCGAGGCGCTTTGTGAAGTCTGTGTCAGTACGAGTTACGAATTAACCGCCGATCACCGCTCTGACGTTTCGCCATCGAGATATCACCGCCGTGAGGATTCGCGGACACGCGTGATGAACCAACGGCAGGGTATAATTATCCACAGCTCGTGCCTGTGTAATGCCTGCGGGAGAAGCTCGTCTCCTCGTGTGCCGCTCTTCTCGTCGACGGGCGCAACGAGCGGTGGGGCAGCGGCAGCACTGGCCACTCAGGGCGTTGCTGCGTCCATTGGTGATGAACCGTGGGGCTGGAAATGGAGCTCGTCTGCTCATTTCCACAAAGACAATCAGATTTATAAAGCGGAGTCAGGCGTATGCCCAGTTTTGTAAATCCAATAAAAAAAGAGTGCACGTGAGTTTCATTCATCCGGACCCAACTGCTGCTGCTTTGTTTGTGGGAGACGCACACGTGATGTGACTGTTTCCCAGCCCCCGTTCGATTCCGTGTTGGTGCTTCCCGTGGACCATCGGACGGTCGACGGGGACGTGCAGAGAAATGCGTAACAGCTGTAAAATTCGATCGGCTACAAACCGGGCGTTTTACTGGGCGCGTGTGTCGCCGCTAACTGGGTCCCAGTCGCAGCCTCCTCAGTGCTTTTAGGAGCAGGACCGAAGAAGGAAAACACACAATGTTGACGACATGACACCTTAATCTCTGCCGTGTCCTTAAAATGGACCCAGCGGGGTGGTTTCCGTGACAACCGTCTCACCTTGACTGGGGTAGAAATGGCTGATGGCGGCCAGGTGAGCTGCGGAGACAGAGAGACAAAGAGGGCGGAGGTGAGTTAGAGGGGAGGTCCTGCTGTGAGCCGACCTGGATAAGGAGGAGGAGACAGGAAGTGAAGTGGTGGATTCAGGGTTTCACCTCTCTACCCCTACACACTAACGAACCGCCAAACTGGTACCCGCCACGTTGACCGCTGAGACGTGGCGATGCAGTGAAACATCCCAGCGGTCGCCTCTGTCAACATATCTATCCATGGACGGGTGTGACCTGCGATTATATCGGACATCTGGGTGCGTTCACTTTCATTTTCCCCGGTAACAGCGGGACCCCGGCGCCGGGCAATAAGCGGCTGAACTGCACTGCAAAGATAGGATCGTATTGTGTGATCGTTTCACAGCTTTGTCATTAAAAATGTACAAAAATCAGCTACTGCGCTTCTTACTTTAGCTTTGCATTTCTTTAGTAGAGGTCTGTCTGTCTGTCTGTGTTTAACAGTGGAACGCAGCAACTACACTCAACTTCAGTTCGGCTATTTTGCATGTAGCTTTTCATGCACTTGCCATGTCAGGACGTGGAAAACTATTCTTCCTGCACCACTGAGAGCTGACAGGCTTCGTAGTGACGCAGTTACATGTTCAGCTGGGTGAACGGTGACTTTTGCCTCGGGCCCCCGCTCTACGCAAACCTGCCGAAATCCCGGGAGCCTGGGGCAACTTCTGGACACCAGCCTCTCTGTGTGTGTCCATTTCCTGTCGCTATCAGTCATATCACTCAGCCTTATCCTGATGGACGCAATCTCCAGGTCTCAGCCATTAAGTTTAAAAAACTACAAAGGTAAGACTTCATAGCAGAGGATGTGGTCTTGGTTGGTGGGTATACACGCTACAAGAGCAGAAGGACATCCAAAACATTGATGAGCTCATCAGAAATGCACAATCGCGTCCTATCTTTGTTCCTGTGGCATGAAGCTGTTAAACAAGCCGGCGTGACTTTAGCGTTACGTAGCGCAGAAGTCAGACTCACTCTTGATGGTCAGGTGTTCCTGGATCAGCTGGACATACTCCTCTTTGGTCAGCAGGGGGGGCAGTCCCCCAATCAGCAGGTTGACCTGCACCGCTCGGCTCCTGTTCTCCACGACGTAGAACCGAGTCTGGTTCGTCTGACGCAGAGACAACTGGGAAAAGACGCAAAGCACACGGACAACGTGAAACTGACCCAGGACTCAGAGGAATGAGCCCGAACAGGCTGAAAAAGCGAGACACACGCTCAAGTTCCATCCAGCGGTTATTTATTTATCCATGCGTTAGCTCTGCGGTCCCTTCCTTTGCCTACCGATTTTTCATTTTTGTAATTTACTTTTAGAAAATTTTCCCTTCAATCACTAATCGGTGGAGGTTTGTGTAAAACGTTCCCCTGAGCCCTTTAATGTCGACGGCTAAATCATGCTCTCAAATTACTTAGTTAGCCTCTTTCCCTCTCTCAGCCGATTGTTTTTTTCAGAGAAAACACAATGTTGTAGTCAACAGCCAAAACCTGAAGCAGGGCATGTGGCTAAAAGTATGTGGACGGGCCCGGCCCTGTCCTGTCAGAGCGGGCGTTTCTCCCCTTACCTTCCTGAGCTCCTGCAGTTTGTCCAGAACCTTCTCCTGAGGCGTCAGCGTCTGTCTCTGCACTGAAGGACAGAAACAGAAAGGTCATGACCTCTTCTGCTTCTGTGTTGTAGCACAGAGCTCTAAAACACCACAGTCGGGACCTCCTCAGTCTGCCCTTACAGCACATTCACAATCCAGGCATTTGATAGTTTAAAAGACAAAATGTGGGAGTCTGGGTTTGTAGAAGGGGCCTGTGTGTGAACGACGGGATGATTAATGCATGTAAGGATCGTTTGCCTGCCAGGGATTGAGTTTGACATTCTTCCCACCTAAAACCAGATTTTTTCCACTGATTATTTTTCCAGCAAAAATTCTGTTTGAGTTCTGTTGCGTCGCCTGTTCCTGGGACAGCTTTCGGTGATGAGTCACTCAGAAGGACGAGGACGAAAACCTGCTGCTTACAGCCGAGACTTCAGAAGGCTGTTTCTGTGCCTCGTAGCCCTTTGCTTTACCCACAGTGTTGCCGCTCACCTTGCTTGCTGCTCATGCAGACCTCCAGCAGGCTGAAGCCGGACACGTCCTCCTGCTGAAACAACACACAGACGTCAGCAGCGGCTCTGACAGAATCTGAATCTGACCAGTGGTGTTTTGCAGGAGCTTCACCGGGACTAATCTTTAAAACTGTAGCCATTAGATAGGACTGATGTCAAATGAACTACTGGAACATACGACAAGTCGAACGGATTCACAGACTCTTCACCCTCTACACTGTTTTAAAACTGCGATCTGCAGACCTTCCGCTTCACCTGATTACATTCCTACAGGTGCAATTTGTGTATTTAGCTATTTATTCCAAACTTCATTTCCTCCTCAATTTCGCTTGTGCTCATTTGTGTCTCAGTGATACACTTTCGGAGCTACCATTTGCGCGGGCTGCTCGTGGCAGCTGTTATTTGCGAAGGACACTTGTCTGTACCGCATATCTGTTCTCACGCTTCCTTTTGCTGCTGCGATTCTACAATATCCCTGCGCGGGATCAATAAAGTTCACTTGATCTCATCTTCAGTGATGTTTCAGAGGAGGCAGCTCGCTCAGGGACTCGTCTCCTCAAACCTCTCCTAGTGTGCTCTGATTTTCTCTCACAGTCCACAGACATGTGGGTTCGATGATCTGGAGACTCTGCAGCGACTCTGCAGGTGTGAGTGATTCTCACTCTGTTTCCCAGCGGACAGTCTGACAGTCTGGTCACAGCTGGAAAAACACAGGCGTCACCGATAACATCGGCTCTGCTGAGTCGCGACAGCGAGCCAGCGGGAGCCGAATTCAGACTCCGTTCATTTTATTCGCTTGTGACTTTCCCACTGTGACATGTGAAAACGTCTGCTGTAAAGAAGGACTATTGTCTGTCTACATGTCCTGGCGAATCGGGTGGACAGTTTACAAAACATTGGCGGGATTCTACCTGTCTGTCCAGCTGACTGAGGACCTCAGTGAGGACTGCAGCTGCCGTGCTGTTCTTTGAGATGGAGACGCAGACGAAAGCAGCCCCCGACCTGAAAACACACAAACAGGCCAGAACGGCCATTAACGAACTGGAATAACACCGGAGCGTCGTAGTGACATTGTTTTCTGGTATTTAAAGCCTTTAATGTGGCTTTTACCAGTTTTATATTTTTAAATAAAGATTTTCCGACACTATTAAAAAAAATTGGAATTATCACCTTTCCTGATGTGAAATTCAGTGACTTTTCCTTCACCTTCTTAACTTTCATTCTCTAAAAAACTAGTTTGCTTCTGGGCCCACGCTGAACTCCACTTCCCAGCATGCCTCACCTGGGCCAGCCGGCGTACACCCTGATGACCTCGGCGTCTCGGGGTCTGGCCCTCAGCAGCCAGGCGTCGCCGCCGTCTTTCAGAGAGCTCCTTTTGTCCGAGCCGCCGTTACGGTTCAGGATGTCGTCGCTGTGGAGACGCTGCAGACCACCGATCTCATGCAGCTCGTAGTCCCGAGGTTCGTCGGGGAGGTAGAAGGACCTCAGCGCCGCCTCCTGCAGGTCACGACACGGGTAGTGCAGCGTTAGACCGAGAATTTATACCGGTAGTCCAGTATCCAGGGCTGAGGTTTGACTCAGGTTTATGATCACTGAAGGTTAGTGTTTAGATAAATGTTCATAAATGTTGAACTTTCTTCATTGATCTGTCTTGCTGATCAAACCTCTCTGGACCAAAATGTTTAGATGAGCCGTGTATATCGTGATCAATATAATCTAGGGCAGAGAAACCATTGACATACTGAGGAACCACTATTAACTTCAACACAAGGAGCAGAACCCAGAATGGGCTCAGGTTTAAAGTATAAATACACAGGGAATATACGGTTTGACAGATATCACCAAGGTGAGAGGCAAAACCCGGGGCTGAACAAGTCTGACAGGGCCTTACCAAGCTCGGTGTTGAGACTGACTACAGCAGACGGTATGGGATCTTTTTCTAACCCCCGTCACTAGTCTGCGGGTCTGCCATGGCATTTAAATGCTGAATTTTATGACCGAAACTGCTTTTACATTTTTACATTTCATTTCCCGCTTTTATTTGAAAGACAGCTGCACATTCCCAAAGTCTTACTTCGGTCGAGCAGTCGGCGTGGCCAGAGGGTTTTTTCTATACCACGCAACCCATATGGGCTCTGTAGGCAGCGGTAGTGATAGTAGTAACAACAGCATTAGCAGTGTGTGTGTAGTGTTTTAAGAAGGAAGCTGGGCTCTCACCACCACTTCCTCATTCCTTGTGGCCCGAAAAATAGAAACCAATCGGAAGCAGCTGCGCTTGACTGCATCATCACCGTCAAACACCTTGAGAAACTGCTTGCCTGTGGGTCAGAACACACACACACACACACACACACACACACAGTCGAGACCCTGTAAAATCTGTATTTCCACCTTTAACTTCCTCTACGTCTTTTCTAGCCGTATCATTCTATCAGACCGAAACGATGCTGCTGCATGAGCCCGATTCAACTGATATCTAATTCATTCATTTGATAACTCTGGGAACTTCAAGAGCTCTACTGTGATTCAAAATCAAGTTTGTGGTTTGAAGTTTAGTTTGTAATAAAAGGAGCCTCCAGTGGGTTTTCCCTTCTTCTTCAGGAATGCTCCTAAAGTCTCAGAAAAACAAAATACACGTCTGGGGCAGAGAGACTGACCTGACTCCGGAGCAGCTGGCTGACCGTCTTTAGACAGCGCCGCAGACGGATCAACATCGTCTGAGTTATCTAACAGAGACACGGAGGGAAAGCGTCAGCCAGAGAGATTACTGGAAATGTTTAAGACTCAGGAAGGTCCCGATCGGAGGCTGGTGGTGTGAAGGAACATGATTATCCTGTCAAATTAGGACACATTTAGGCAAAAAGGCCTTTAAAGACACTTCCCCTTTCACTTCGCTATTCTTGGGGAATTCAGGGATGTTTCTGATTCACTTCGAGTCCCCGTCAGAGCAACTTAACTGAAGACAGCTGATGCTTTTGTGTTGTGTGCGACAGCTTTATTAGCCAGCTTATGTGGTTTGTGTTGCAGTTTTGGTCACAACTGTCCTTATGCTGCCTCCCCGGCCTAGTCCGGCTTGAGAAAAAGAGGTTTTAATCTTAGTGAGACTTCCAGCTGGTTAAAGAAAGAAAAAAGAAATGAAAGGAAACAGTTTACAGAGAGGATCTTAATATTCTGGTGTCTGCAGTCCCCAACACTCAGAATGATGGTTTTTAAATCTAATGTCTCAAGTTAACTTGTCTTACAGTCGATGTTTTGTTTTACTTTCATTTCTTAAATTTGTGAAAACTGTGTCTTTTCTCTCCTGCACTGTACTTTGACTGAGAAATAAAAACCTCTTTATTTAACGAATGAAGACAAAGGTCTTATTTTTCCATTTTTTAAAAAGAAATAAAAAGTCAGTTCTCCTAAATGATAAAAAATAAAACAAATACTCATTTCAGTTATGCCTCTGTCTCATCATTTTTGATATTATGAATATAAAACCCTAAAGAAGAATGCGTTGGAATGGTTCAAAAAATTCACTTGTCCATTAAAATATCTCAACATCTAAATGGATTTTTTGCCACGTGCTGGCGGCAGCATCTAAGCTGTCAGTATTGTTTTTTTAATGAACTAGTTGTGGTTTTGAGATCTGAGTTCAGCCCTTGGGTGAGGAAAGCTTGAAAAATGACATTTTAAAAACTTTCCTAAAAGAAAAAGTCATCCTAGTGAGTCTGGATAATCCGCACACCTCGCTGTCTAAAAGACTGAGAGGCAGCGAACACAGGAAGAGGTTTCTTTGGTCTAAGCGGACCTCGTATGTTTGCTCTCCAGAGGCCCAGAGCACGGACACTAAACATGGCGTAGGTTTGCTGTTGACAGCCTTCAGTATTAACATCACTTCTGAACACCTCGTTTTTAGTTTCACAGCTCAGATCAGCAGAGTTAAGCTTTCAGGAAATGAGCCGAGTGTCTCTGGTTCCCACAGGCTTTGTGTCGGCCGCATCACAGAGGATGTGGCATGGCGGTGCCTGTGTGTGTGTGTGTGTGTGTGTGTGTGTGTGTGTGTGTACCCAGGTCATGGCCGCAGCTCTCGGTGATGCGGTAGCAGTGCATCTTGCTGAAGTTTCTGGAGTCGAGGCGGACGCAGGCCGGATGCAGCAGCATGCAGCGCAGACGTCCCAGAGTGCACTCTGGTGGCACGCTGAGGTAACAGGCCGCGTGGCTCTGCACACAGGATGGCGAAATGTCCGCCAACGCGCGCGCACACACACACACACACACACACACACACACACACACACACCCCCAGAAGGGACACAAGTCAATGGTCAGGGATTTAGAAACGTCATCTTTAGTGTGGTTTTCATGCAGCTGTTGTTCACGGAGGATTGTTTCTCTCCTTTGATCCTCCTCAGTTTTCTTTTAACAATCTTTTTACTGATTTTCAGCCAAGGGGCGTCGTTCTCGCTCGCGTTCTCAATCAGGAACAAACCTCAAACTTCCACTCGAACCCAAACCAACTCGTCATTGACAAACAGACTCTTCAAGCACTGAACTAACTTCAGTGAAAAGGTGGAAAACAAGAACAACAGTAGCAGTGATAGTTAGTGAACAGGTGAATAAGTGTAAGAGGCCACGTATTCACACCACGTTGGAGCTCTGAAAGTGTCAGGGAGGACCCCAGGCCTACGGCGTAACTGATGTTCTCAAGCCCCTGACGACGACGAGTGCACCTGCTTGACCCCCTCATCCCAAATGGATGGAGCAATGGCCTTTGTCTCGCTCCCAAGCCTGTATCGATTGTAACATTATTGATATGATCCACAATAGTTGATCAACTATTTTGACGATGTTAATTGTTTTGGCCATTTCCCAACGAAACATATCAAACATTTGAAGTTTGCAGCTGCTCAGATGTGAGGATTTGTCTCTTTTCTTTGTCATAGATGACAGTAAACCAAACTGTTTTGGGTTTTGGACTGATGGTCGCACAAAACCAGATATTCAAATAGTTACTTTGGGTTTTAGGCTTTTTTTTTTTCAGACCTTTTTTTACGGAACGATCAATCAAGAAAACTATTGGCAGATTAATCTTTAATGAAAATAATCGCTAGTTGGAGCCTTAATGTGATCATTTTCTAACATGTATATACAAACACACACATATATATATAAATATATATATATAATGAAATACTGAATGACCTGTAATGGACTGTGTTTCACTGTTTACCCCAGGACTCATTTTGTTATTTATTAATAATCACGATTAGACTGGAATCAATGATAAATGATAAAAACAATGTGATCACATCAACTTTAACTATAGAGCACGTTTAAAAACAACGACTGAGGTGCTCGCCATCGTGATTTACAAGTTCATTTAAAATACAATTTCATCAGCGTTTTCATTTCACATGATGGTTCAAGCTGTGATCAGGGAGTCAACTTCTAAAAAGACTAAATTTAGGCCAAAAAAAAAACTAAAAATCAACACATTCAGCTGTTGTCCAGGTCAAAACACCGAGCTTTAACGGTTTTTATCGGTTCACCTTGTAGTGTGTAAAACACTGGTTGGTTCTCACCGTGATGCCGCACCACTCGCACCTCATCCCCGCCAGGACGTCGGACGAACCGCAGGAACGCCGACACACCTCACACCTCGCCGCGGACGCCAGGTTCCCCTCCCTCCAGTGGTGGTGAAACGTATCCTGGAGCGGCGGAAAGTAGGTCCTGTGAGTGAGAGGCTCTGTTCTGTACGACTGAGAACACAGTTAAAGGTTCACTGATAGAATTTTCATTTAAACGGTCTCTCTCTAAAGCTCCTGCTCAAGACGCCACGCCATTGACATTCCAGTTAGCCTGCTTTCGTAGCAGAGCACAAACCTGAGAGGTAATTGACAACTATTTGGATAATCGTTCAATTGTTTCAGCCATTTTTCAAGCAAAAATAGTGAAACAAGTGATTTCAGCCTCTTAAAAAGGGAAGATTTATTCATTTTATGTCATTGTCAACCTTATATTCGGACTTTTGGTCAAACAAAACAAGACATTTGAGGACGTCACCTTCAGCTCAGTGGATTTTTTGGGAAATTTTTGGAGAGACTCTTCACAGACTAAACAATTAACCGATGGACTAAAGAGTAGTCGATAATGAAAATGGTCTTTAGTTGCAGCCCTCGTTCACAGGAACGTATGTGAATCCAGTATAATTTTTTTAAATAAAAAGGGAAAGTCGTCCATCCTGACTTCTCAAAAACTTCAGGACCCGCCACTGTGAGGCCAGTTCTCCACTATTTGTTGGGGACTATTTTCAGCCACGAATGAATACACATACACATTTGGTGCTTTAGTGAAAAGACTCAAACCAACAGTGAATGTCTCCTGCTAACCAGCAGTGTGTGTGTATCACAGCCCTGATGTATCTGGTTCCTCTGAGCCTCAGAGCTCCATTGTTTCCAGAAACGATTAAAACACATCAGTGAGTCACACTGTTGCTCTGGGTGACACGTTGCTTCATCACCACGAACACACACACTGTAGTTTATTTAGACCCAGTCTCTCACACACACACACAGACACACACACACACTCTCTAATGTGGATTAATCCGCTGCTGAAAATAGTCCCCAACAAATACTTTATATGTTTCCTCCTGTTTGTCTGATTAAAACCACAGCGAGCAGCTGTTCGAGGAAAAGGACAAAACAACTAAACTCTATATCTGTGGGGCGTTTTTAAAGGTTTACTTCTTCAGTAGGAACCAATGAGCTCAGATCTTAGAGTCACAGTGTTCAATGCCAAAAAAAAGTCGAATATGTACCGACTGAATGTATTGATTGGATATTGATGACTGTTGCCTCTGGAGAGAGGAGAACCAGTCTGACCCAGTCCCTCGGCTGCTGGCTCCCTGTCATCATCAGCCCTATAGGAGTCCTCAGCTCCACGGTATTGATTTTAATCAGTGACTGTAACCCATCAATCAGCTTGGATCAACACACACACACACACACACACACACACACACACACACACACACAGTTCAGGTACTAGTTCGTGCACTGCACGGACTGTGAAATCCTCTGCGGCAGATTTGTGATTTTGGGGGATACAGATTAAATTAACTGGATTAGATCCCGACCATTACAAGCGAAGTGTGGACAACGGAGGTCAAAGGTCATAGCCGTGGGGATTTATCAGCTTTGTGTTCTAACATAGACAGTGCCGCAAACAGCTGAAAAGCACTCAGGGTCTCGGTAAGCTCGAGTTTGTGTCACGTCCATCACTGTCAAATCAGCTAGAGTCCGTCTCACTTTTTGGGTTCAGCGGGGGCCCGAGATCCAGTCTCTGCCCCGGGGCCCCTCGGGAGGTAAATCCAGACCTGTTAGGTCAGGGGGTGTGACGTGGCTCTGTTGTTGTACTGAAGGAATTAGTGGACATTAGCCACTTGTGTAATTCCAGCGCCTGTCAACTCGTTCCTGCTCACAGTTCACTGAAGTGGTGCTCACCTGCTCCAGAGTCCCGTCCAGGTGACAGCTGCGACAGTCGGCGCAGGTGAAGGCGGCACAGCCAGTGTGGACGTGCAGCTCACACACTGCAACACACACGCACGCACCATATTAGCGACATGTGACCTGAGTCACAGCTCATGTCGGGAAGGTGAGGTCAAAGGTCACAGTTTCGTTCACAGGTCAAAACACAGTGAAGGTTTCAGTCTGCTCCCATATTTTACGGCCTGTGCTGCACTATTTCAAACATTTCTGAGTCACTACTTTTTTTACTCTGGCAGTTGGTTCTCATTGGTTTTGTGCAGATAACACTTGTAAAAGAGATGCAGTGTGTGTGTGGTTTGAGATTCGCCCTCATGTGTGTTTTTTGCGTTCCTTTTATTATCATTACTATTAGTTATGTATTTATTTTTTGGTAAATATCCGTTTTTTTTTGTGTCTGAGGGCCGCCTCACACAATAATCTCAAACAGTTTATCCTCAAATTAAAATGAGAAATAAATCTAAATATCATATATAAGATATTTTTTCTGCCCGTTGTTTGTTTGTCTACGTATGTGGTTGTGAAAATATTTCCTTTCTACAGTGATGAAAGTTTATAGTTTGGAGCTGAATTTTTCCCTGACATCATTTCTGCCTCCGAAGAATCTGAATCCGGTGAAGTTTATTAACAGTTTGAACATATAGACGGAACGAAGCCTTCGCTGTCTGAAGCCCTGAACTCTGGAAGAGTTCACCTCAGACTTTTAGACGATCTAGGTCAACTGAACCTTTTAAAGAACTTCTTGAAACTCACTTACACTCCCTGGCTTTTTGTTGTTGTTTCCATTTCTGTTTTTTTCCCCCCGATTCTTTTAATGTGAAGCACTTTGTAACTTTTGTTTTGAAAAGTGCTATATAAATAAAGCTTCGCCTACTTACAAACGAGTCATTTCAGTAACGACTGGTTTCCGGGAGGGATTTATCAAACCTTTTTCCCTCCCGAGCCCTGCCGGTCTCCGGACTCTGCGTCCCGTGCTGTTGTCTGCCGCTGCTGGTGTGAACGTCTCTGCCGAGGCAGCCGGTCAGACTCCGTTATCTTCACACCTGTGAATTATCTGTGACCCGCCGCAGGAGAGCTGACCTCCAGAGGAGCTCACATCTCCACACGTCTGAGCGGCCAACGCAGTCGCTGGACCCGTTCCCATCCAAATCTTGTGCAAACTATATGACCATAAATCCAAATGGATGTATATTTAAAGCAACCAGCTGCAGGCATTCAAAGGCAGCGACAAAAAATTACATCCAGTAATAAAAATGCAGCTGCAGCTCCTCTTTAAATTTGTTACATCAGGCTTTTATTGCTAAATTTAAAGGGTCAGTTCACCCAAAACACAAACCGATGTATTTCCTCACTTCCCTCAGTGGTACCTGGCCATGCACAGAGTTTTATCTTTCCGGGTTTTGATACAGTTGAATGCAAAAGTTTGGACAAATGACTTATGTTCTTTGAAACCCGCAGCAAACACGCATGAAAAACGAGCGTTTCTTCAAATGTTAATGTTCTGTCACTCCTTAAAAAATAGAAAAAAAAAAGTTAAACAGTGACTTGAGCACCCTGCACAGTATACGCAGTACTAGACTTTCACTAACCAACTACAGAATATTCAGAATACGGCCTGACACTACCAGCGTGTACTGTACAATATAGTTCGAGAACGGCCCTCCTTTCACTTTTTGTTCAGTTTCTAGTTTTCTAGATTTGGGATATTTCTTACTGAGTTACTGAGTGTCCTTGCCCATGTTGTTGGTGTTGTGATTTTTGTGATTCACGTGTGACTCTGATGCCGTAAAACTGCCATTTGTGATGTGGATAAACAAAGTAGTGTGTAGTATCACCCGTAGCTAAACAAAGTAGTCTGCAGTATCGTCCGTAGCTAAATAAAGTAGTGTGCAGTATCATCTGTAGGTAAATACAGTAGTGTGCAGTATTATCCGTAGATAAATAAAGTAGTCTGCAGTATCACCCGTAGCTAAATAAAGTAGTCTGCAGTATCACCCGTAGCTAAATAAAGTAGTCTGCAGTATCACCCGTAGCTAAATAAAGTAGTCTGCAGTATCACCTGTCGACAGTTTTCATAGGGACTGTTTCTTCAGTAGAGAGTAGTCCTATAATAAAACAGGTCTGCAGCGCGTTGGGTGGCCTTTAACTTGTTTTGCATTTCCTCATGAGTCTGATGTTGCGTTAATGATAAATCACAGTGGAAAATGGTTTAAAATAGTGCACATGTAAAGATAGTGCAACTTCACATGAGATGCTGGTTAAACTTGTCTAACTGGTAAAGGTGCTGGCCTGACCTTCACACCGCAGCGCCGTGTTTCCCTCCGTTTGTTTCCTGCAGACGCAGCAGAAACGTTTCTTCTGACCGGCCGGGCTGAAGCAGTGGGCCACCGGCACCTGCAGGGGGCAGCGTAAATATACGGTACGTTTAGGCGACCGAAGTAATGCTAACAAAGCACCTACATAACACGTTACAACAACGAAACCATCACAAATGAAAACACAGAGCATGGGTGGACACAGCCCCAGATACTCACTACAGCGACAAATGTGGATTAATCCGCCGCTGAAAATAGTCCCCAACACATTCACTGTTTCTTCCTGTTTGTTTTGATAGAAACCACAGTGAGCAGCTGTTTGAGGAATTTAAAAAGGACAAATTGAAACTACATATCCGTGAGGTGTCTTCAGTAGGAACCAATGGGCTCAGGGCTGAGTATAGAGACGGAGGAGGGAAGCTGTTGAGAGACGGACTAACACACATTGGTTTGTTGACAATAAGTAAAAAATAAAGAGTAGGATCAGACTTTAAAAAGTTTGATTTTTGGGTCAATCCCACATACACTGTCCTGCTGCTGTAAATCTGTATCATTCCCTTACTGAAAACAGTCCTCAGCAAATGTGTCTTTATCTCCTGTATAATTAAGATGTCAGATGATTAAAATACTAATCCAGAATGCTGTGTTTTCTCGTATCCACGGGATGGATAACAATGACGGCATGGAGGGGCAGGAGGCGGAGATTTGCTGCAGCTGTGAGGTTTTATTTTTTTTTTTTTTCACGCTCACTCTTGTTTTTTATTCATTTATCAGTCCTTTGCGAACACTTAGCAAAAAGTCGGCATGTGGTTCAAGAGAGGATCAGGATGATTCTAGTTTGCTTAAACCCGGGACACGACGTAAACACAAGCCATTACTGAAACAGCATGACATGTTACATAACAACATGACATGTTAACATCAAGCGCCGGGTGACGGGGCCGGTGCCTGAGGGCCTCTGAACCCAGAGGGCCTGCAGCTGCTTCTCACCAAAACACAAACAGGCAACACGGAGCGTGTCCTCAAAGGAGGAGTTGCCCAAATTATAATCTACGTTTTTCTAATTCAAAGAGTTTTAAATAGGGCTGGATATCGGACCTGGCACACACATCAGTGGAGGCTGCTGGATAAACAGAGAAAATGAACGACAACACAGTAAAACACAGCTGGAATAAGAGAGAATATGTCTTCGTAGGTGAAGTTGGATTTGCTGACAAATATTATACATTAATAAACACTTAACAATGTCCTCATAGTTTTACTCAGTGTTTATGTCCTGCTTATAAACGCTAAATAGGTGCGCTAAAGTGTTACCCTTAATCTTATTTACTTCCTTGATTTGTGATTAGCATTTTATTTTGCAATGTTTTTTATTACTTTTTTTAAATACTGCACAGTCTGAAACTGAAAAAAAATTTCAAATTAAATCAGGAAACATTTTATCAAGTGGTGCGTAAACAAGATTACGAGTCTGATTGAGCATGTACTTCGCTACGGGCTCATTTTAGTCAGTACTGAATTTATTTTTGATTTTCTTCTGCTTTATCTCAGAAGATGACAATAATTAATCGATCACATTTCAAATTCACGATCCTAACTGATCAGAGAAGCACGTTGCAATGTCGTGAAGAAAAGAGAACCCTCTGAGTTTTTGCACGGTGGACAAACTAGGCCTGATCGGTGACTTGGCTGAGTGAGGATAAACTCACTGCACAGGCATTGGAGTGTTTTACTGTTTACCACCTGTCACCAGAATGTCCCGTCAGACATGTGCATTCATCACAGAAAGTAAGAAATAAAAAGACATAATCATAAGCCTCACCTCTCAATCGCCGAGGGCGGTAAAATCCGATCTGGTCACGGCTACCTGAACTATAATAACGTGGTGGATGATGTTGAGAACAGGTGAGAAAACAACACCGGTCCACTCTCAAGTTTTTTTGGTTGGTTTATTGATCAGTGCGGCGGTTAGTTAGGCTCAGTGATGGGTGCCGGGCTGATCAATAAACACCATGTCTGGCTGTGTGTAGAGTTTCAGTGAGGCGGCAGCTGTTTGTTACTCACCCGGACTACAGATGGAGTCATGCAGGAGCAAACTGATCGCAGCGTTTTCAGGCATTTCTCATGACACATGAAGTTACACACTGAGGAGGAGACAGGGAGGACAGTCAGAGACCACTGAGCAAGGCACCAACACTGTCAGGGTGGAGGTTCAATTCCCTGCAGATCCACCATACTACTGACCTTCAAGTCAGAGAAGATGACGACACATTACCTTTACTGAAATCTGCCACCGCGACTCAGAGGATCAGAGGATGAAAATGTAAAAGTGAGAGTAAGACAGAAGAGCAGTAATTCAACCTGAATCTACGGGCGACAAAGTAATAGCAAACCAGGTTGGGGAGAAGGAACAGAAAAATATATCCACCCTGTCATTCCCATTTTTGTGTCGTGTTAACCATGATCTTCGACTTTGGAGAAAAATGAGGAGAAATGTGAGGGAAGTTTTGGTGTAAATAACACATGAAATAAGACGAAAATCGTGTTAATTTATTTTCTCTCTTTTTTTTTCTTTTAAATTTAAGAAGATAAAAGTCTCATTAAGTTAAAGATTAAAGTCAAGCGACACCTGGCAGCATAAAAACACGGACAACAATAAATACAATGGAAATAAAACGAATGGATAACTGTCATGTAAACTCTATCCAGAAGCACAGAGAGGCATAAACAGAAATAAGTTCCCAATCCAGCTAAAATGATGTATTTTCTGTTTACTACCGATCAGCAAATGTTAGCATGCAAACACTGTAAACTAAGACGGTGAACGTGGCAAACACTTCATCTGCTTACGTCAAACGAAAAGTGAAATATCTACTGCTTAGTCTAAAAAAAATTAGCTCCCTATTTATTTGTGTAGCTTTTTTCAGTTAATTTACTCCATTTTCATTCGTTAAAACAATGGCATTGTTTGCTAACTGAAGAAAAAAAACGTTGTAATTATGCAATTGTATTTGGTTTTTATACAGATGTATTTGAAAGTATTTTTAAAACGTCAGACAAACTAGGCGGCTGTGTGATACATAACAATACAGCCTGTATCATTATTAGCCATAGGGGGTTAGGTACGCTGATACTAGCAAGCTAACAAAATCCTGCTAACTCATCATGAACAAATACCATACATGCTGTACACTGTTAAAGCAGGTAAAGAAAAAAAAAAAAAACGTAAAAAAACTGGTTAATTCTAACAATCTCTTCATAATATTCAATACAGCATCTTAGTATTTTAGTTTGGTTTAAAATAATCACATCAGAAACTGCTTGGTACCTAGCTAGCTAACGTCTACACCTGCTAAAATTGCTAACGTTAGTTTTCTTGGTAGCTAATTCTGCCTTTAAATGCAACTATCTGAGGTTGTATTTTCAGCTTGGTAACCTGTTTGGTTAGTTCATAACACTGCTGCTAAGTGACTGTTCAGGCAAAGCTTTGGATAATGTGGGTTTTTTTCTACAAACAAAACAAAACAAGGCAAAAGAAAAAAAAAAAAAGGAGTCTCAAAGAACTTCCATGGGCCGGGGTATTTTAAAAGATGTGAGGATACGTCAACCCGTGAATATGAAACTCTTTCCAACTAGAAATTTGTAAATACAACATCAAACGGTCTTTTCTCGTAGAAACGGAAAACACGACCCCGACTGAAGACACAACAACAAGCAACAAAAGTACAGGAAATTTCAGCTCGAGCTCTCCTGTCCCTCAACAATACAATCTGTACGTGATAATGAACGGGGCTCGGCGGCAGCACAAACCGCTGCCTCCAACACGATCATACAGGTGAATCACCACGGCTCAGAAGCAGTTTTAATCATTTTCATGAAGGAGGACCCGTGTGCACAAGGTTCTCGTTTTATTTTACCCAGAGGGAAAAAAAATCTACTATATTCTGATGAACAAATACCGTGATCATGGACTTTATCCACATCACCCACTCCGAATGAACGGATGCACACTGAAACATTTTTATCAGTTTAAAGTGGCCTACTTCCTCTGTTGCAGAGTATAAACACATGGGCGCTTCTTGCTCTTCTTCTATTATAATGCAACGTGCACGCAGAGTAGTCATAAATACATTATTAACGCTTATTATTGATAGCTGCTGGGTCATTGAGTGATCAGAAGTGTCTGATCGAGGACGACAGCGTCAAATAGAGACAGAGTTTAGTCATTAGAAAGAGGAAACCTTTTATGTCTTATTTAAAGATTGTCTTTATTCTCATCTGGACAAAAGGAGGAAACACTGCAGGGTTCAGATAAAATGCTGCGTTCAGGGTTCCTACTTGAACAATTTCCAATAAAGCATAAACATGCTATGATATCCTGTAACTGAATAATGAACATATATAATTCATAAACATGCTGGAAGACAGAATGAAGAAAGAAAAGAAAAAAAGAAAGAAAAAAAAAAACGGCGCCTTGAACGAGGCTGTCAGCTAAATAAGGTATGATGTGGCTGCATCTCCGCCCCCAGACCGCTCTGCCTCTGCGTGCGTTGATGAACTGACATTTAGTTTGTGGCGGTGTGGTGTTGTTTTCTTTTGTAAGTTTTGTCACACTGCGGTAAACCTCACACGTTCACTCTGGGCAGTTTCACACTCCGAGTTCATCAACAACACTCTGCAGCCAAGCACTCGTGTCTGTTTCGGCTCAGCGCCACCGTCTGAGAGACTTTGGGCAGAGGAGATCGGGCAGGTCTTTCCTGTCCAGTAGCTCGAACACGCCACTAGAACATCTGAAAAGGCCTGTTACTCAGTACCACTGACTCAGCAAGCACTTGGCTGACTGTTGAGATTTCTCGCTGTCAGAACTCCCTTTACTGAATGACTCATTTTAGGGTGTTTTTTTTCTCTCTCTTACAAACAGTGCAGTTCAAACTAGAAGTTTTAAGTTTGACCAAATGAAGTGTAGTGTGAATGTAAATGTGTTTGACCACACTGCAGGACTGTCTGGGGAAAAATAAACATTGTCTTTCATCAGACAAATTTAGGGCTCAAACAACGAGTCGATTAATATATTGATCAATCAATAGAAAATTAATCAACAGCACAGTGGCTCCAGCTTCTCGGTCTGTTTTTCTGTCACATTATGTTGATTATGTCATTATGTTTTGGACCGTTGGACGAACAAAAACAGAAATTTGAAATTGTGATCTCTGGGTCAAGGAAATTGAAACTGCCACTTTCACTATTTTCAGGCATCCTATAGACTTAATAATTTATCAAATAATTCAAAAAAACTTAATGAAAAGAATCATTAGTTGCAGCCCTACAAAATTTGTAGGGCTGCAACTAATGATTGACAAATGAATGAACTGAATCCGCAGAAAACAAGGTTTGGAAGCACCGACCACCCTCTGCCACCCTCTCCTCTGGATGCACAGTTAACCTACAACGTCTGGTTTTTAGTCTCCTAGGTATAAAATCAATTTTTAACCCCAGAGAGGCGAATTGAGGAACAAGAGGACTATTTACGTCTGCCTTGTAGTTAATTTGAAAAAAGAAAATGGAAAAACACGAAAACACGATCAGCAGCTTCGATCATTTTAGTTCAAACTTCTGGATCAACTCTGGATCAATTCAGCAACGATGGCGCCACGATTTGTTCTCAACTATCCCCAGCGCTATGACTAGCCACTTCTCCATAGCAACAGCCGCCAAGGCTCATGGGTATCGAAGTGTTTGAGCCGCCCGCCAAAACTGACTGAAAAAATTAAAACCTATTGGGTTGTTACATTATCTTGTTTTGTGTGTCTGTGTCCAGCACATAGTGTTACTGAACCATGACTGTGAGAGACTGAGAACATCATTTAAAGAAAAGTTCATAGGGGAAGAGGGAGTGAGGAGAAACATTTCTGGAGCCGGTGGCCCCTCACACGGTGCTCACACACACCGCGGACAGAAAAGATGGACAAAACTACCGAAATAAACCAGGGAGGTGGATCTGTAGCTCGTTCGCTAAGTGAAGGGAACGTACAGTAAACGTCGCCATAATAAAGAGATCTGGTGTTTTACTGTGGTGGGAAATGTTCACAGGCAGATGAAGCAGCTTGGTGACATCACAGGTTTGGTGAATCCAACCGACGGTTTTCAAGAAGAAACGTTATGTAACCCAGCTGAGCCTTCACAGGACGCAGCATTGTTGTTCTGCTGCTGCTTTTCATGCATCTGCTGCTGCATGATGATGATGATGATGATGGTCATGCCTCTGCTTGCTGTCTCTCTCTCTCTCACACTCTCTCTCACTCTCTCACACACACACAAGCACACACACGCACGCATTTGGCCGGCACAAGCATCCCTGCCCGTCTCCTGTTGCCATGCCAACCAGAGGAAGTAAATCACGACTTGACTGCAGCACTGTGCAACAGACACTTTGCACCTCCTCAGACACACACACACACACACACACACACACACACAGATAGACACACACACCTGAGATTATGGAAAACCAGTGTGTTACAGGGCAGAGTGGTGTGTGTGTGTGTGTGTGTGTGTGTGTGTGAAACCTGGATCTGTTCTTCAGTTTGCCTGTTGAATTCATGATTATGTCAGGGCTTAGTGAGAAGAAAAAAGGAAAGGAAAAGGAAAAGGGAAACAAAGAGAAGGAAGAGAAATGAAAGGAAAGAAATGAGTAAAGGGAAAGAACTAAGGTAAAGGAAAGGAGAGGAGAGTAAAGGAAAGGGAAGGAAAGGGAAGGAAAGGGAAGGAAAGGAAGCCTTGCAGGTTGCCCATCTCTGCCGCCTGCAGATCATGCATCTTTGACTGCATGCAGGAAGCCTTCAGAGTGACAGTGAACACACACTTCTGGGTCTGTATGAAGTTTCGAACTACAGCTCGGCCCCATCACACGGGCTCCAGTCTGTCCCCACAGCCCGGTCCAGGTTAAATGTGGACACCACTACACGGGTCAAGCGCCTGACACATAAACGCACCTTGTTTGAGGCCCCCGGCAGCACAGGGGGCTGGGGGTTCAGTTCCACCGGGCATACCGGTATATGCACTTATACAGGGCACGAGTTCAAGTGTAGTTCTAAAACATTAATGGTATATTATTAATAATACACAACTTACTCCGTGTGAATATTCAAAGTAACCGCATACATAGAGAGGTTCTGGTGGGCACTGGCTCACCTTCACACAGGAAGCCGATGAGCCCCCAGATGAAGTCGCTGCAGCTGTGGCAGAAGGTGGGTTTGGTCAGGGTGACTTTCTTGAAGCAGTGGCCCGGTGCGGAGCTCTGATACTTGGCCCGGAGCCCGGGCGATTGCTGCGCCCTCTTCTTCCCGGTCAGTGGGCTCGCTGTCCAGCTGTCCGCGGCGTCGTGGTCCGCCGGTCTGGCGCGGCTGGAGTCGGCCATTTCTTTTCACACACACTCGCCGACGGGGGGTGGCTAGCTTCGCTTCTTATGAAGACAATCCCGGGTTTCTAGAAAATATTCCAACCCCGGTGGCGAGACATCCCACCGAGCCGGACACGGCGGCGCAGCCCGGCGAAAGGTCGCCGTGCTCGGTGTGTGTCCCGGAGCTTTCTCCGCTTCAGAGGCTAATTACAGAAGGTCCAAAATACAGGCTTTCGGGTCACGACGTCGTGATCCAAACCAGCTCAGTTTTTCTGCTAAAATGTGACGTTGTTAACCCCCAAAGAAGACTCATACCACCGACTGTACCCAGCGGTGCCACCCAGCGGTACCGCCCGGCGGAGAGGGCGCCGCAGTCGGTGTCTCTCGCGGAGCTTCCCGCCTCATAGGCTGGTTAAATATCCAACTCCTGACACATTAACCGCGTGTCCACCTTCTTAAAACGCAGATCTGGTGTCCAGGGGAGGCAGTAATGTTCGGTTTTCCAGCCTTTTCGAGTCGTTTTCTCGCGGCGAAGAGGTCGTCCGCCACGCCGAGATCAGAGTCCCTCCGCCCGGAGACAGCGGTGCCACCCAGCGGCGCTGCACGCGGGAGAGGGCGCCGTGCTCGAGCGATTCCCGGAGCTCCCCGCCGGGGAGGCGGGATGAATAAAAGATGAAATACCGATCCAGTGGAGCCGGATGCCGAGCGCGTCCACGGCAGAGCGGAGTCTGTGAAATGGACGGGCGACGTTGTCTTCAGTCAGAGCCTTCGGTAACAATCACAGCCTGCCTGTCAGTCAGCCGCGCCGCCTGAGACCAGCAGCTCGGCACCCGGGAGAAATACATGAGAGACCGGGTGGGAGACGTCCAAACCCGGGCCGCGGGGCTGGAGACCAACGTTAGTCAACAAGTGTGGATTCGGGCTGGCGGGGGGCTGCTCTCCTCTCGGGTTTCTTCTTCCTTCTCCGGGGGCGATTCTTCTTCCGCGTCAGAGTCTCCAACACTGATTTACTCCTCCTCCTCCTCCCTCATCCCGGTCCCTCGTCTCCTCGTCTCCTCCCCCCTCGGCACCGAGGCTCTTCTCAGTCTCCTTAAACAAATCAGTAACTTCCGAACCGGCGTGTTTTCACTGTCACATTTCCCTCATTTCGCCCCTTTCCTTCCGCTTTTTCTCCGCTCACCTCCCGCCTCCGTGTCTCCTCTGCGGGCCCCTCTGAGAACCACTGTGGTGCAGGTCGCTCATTGGACCCGTGCGCGACATTTTGTCCTCCGAGCTTTTTGTCTCCTTGCACCTCGCCAACCGTGTCACGGTTTTGGTGCAACAGTCAGGAAGTCAACCATTTCCTTTGGGGTTTTTGGTGAGGAGCGAGAATCTGTAATATATAATATAATATAATATTTAGGATGTTTTCAAGCCCACGTCTGTGTCTTAATTTGTCCATTACCATCATTCTGGCTCACAGGAATATTGGAAGTAAGATTTCATCCGTTTTTCCACTGTACACACTTTCCATCCTCCGTCACATTCAGTATATTCAGACAGTACAAGCACCAAATCTCCTTAGTTTCTGCCGCACTTATTTCTCCTGTTACCTGCAATATAGAAATCAAATTTCCAGAGAAAAGTTCCCAAACTGACATCTTCGGGAACGAAACGAAATAAATCGAGAGTCCACGTTTCAGGTCTTGAAAGGTACACCATTGCAGTTTTCTTTAAACACAACCCAGATGTTTACGTGTCAGTTGATTCCCGGCTGCATCGGGGTTACAATCTCTTCCAGATTTATTCACAGGTGGATGTAATTTCTATCCAACCCCCTTTTTAAAAAAACAGCTGCCGTTGTATCATTGTGTCATTTTGGAGCATGTGGTTTGTGGAGCTGTTGCACTGCATTGTCACACTGACAGGTGTTTTTGTCATTTCGTATATTCTTTTATTTTATATTTATACCAACGACGGAGCCACCGTCTCTGCCTAATGTAGTGCGGCTCCACGGCAGCACAAACTGCAGCCTCCGACACAGTCACACCGGGGAACCAACACGTCTCAGGAGCAGGTTCGACACAAGCTGAACATTGCAACCTTCACGAAGGAGAATCTATCACAGGACTGTTGCATCTAGCTGTTCCTAATAAACTGGCAACTGAGTGTCTACTTCAGTAAACTTGTACTTTTGCTTTTTAACAATAAGAAAAAAAACCCCTTCAGAAAACCACATCATCCAGTTTTCGATTACTTGTTTCCATGTGGACTTTAACATGAGCCTCTTTCCTGTCAACAACAACAACAAAAAAAAAAAATGTCCTCCTTCAATTCCAACGTCCAAATTTCAAGTTTAGGCCCTGAGGTCTCAGTGGGGCCACGCGTGAACCGGATATAAGTTCACGATGTTAAACCTTAACCATTGTGACTTTTGCTGCTCATTTTTCCTCGGCGTGAAAGTGTAGCTACGCTAAATAAAGCCACCGATTCTCTTTGAGTCCCGGCCGTGGCGCTAAGGGAACATTTAGGCGTTTTCCTTTTCAGTACACCCCCTGTATGACGGGCCTGCTCTGCAGACGGCGTCATGTTTGCCCGTGTCCTCCAGCACAGCACTGAGTCGTGCCTGGTGTACATGACCAGTAGATGTCAGCGTGACACAGTGACCTCAGCGCGTGCGGGAAACCCGCAGGAGCAACCGCCACCGGGCCTCTGAGCAAGGCAGCGCAGTCTTCCAGTGCAGACGGGAGCTGAGGGAGAAGCGGTGATCGTAACCTTCATGGTCTCATCCAGTTCCCTTAATTTAGTCATTTCTAACTGTGAAATGCTTAATGTTGTTGATGTGTAATTATGAAATCACACTCTCACTTTACTCGCTCTTGTGTTGGCACAAATAGCTAACTTGAGAGAATCCCCTCCAACCGATCTGTCTTTGCTCAAAAAGAGACTCCTTTCTCCACCTAACTGTGCTTTTGAATATGAATCCAGTTTTTAGGGCTAAGGTTTAGGTTTAGGGTCAGTGGTTTAACTAATAGGGGGGAAATGTAATCCAAAAGGGGTCCACAGAGTCCACAGTCATTGAATAAACCTATAACGAACCCATGACCTCAATCTCACGTTACTCAGTTTGGCCCCATCCTGGTCTCGTGTCGGCGCTGATTTCAGGGAACCACCTCCAGCTGGTCTCTTTGGATGGTGCAGAAGTAATTCATATAATCTGTTGACATCTTGCTGAAATCTGTCCAAACGGTTAATGTCCTGTTGCGCTGCAGCACGTCACACTTTTAATGCCGCTGCCGTCATCTTTCAGTATCACTTATTAAAGTGTTCCTCAACCTTTTCGACCTGTCGTCCCTCAAAAAGAAAAGATCCCTCGTCACATGTTGCATATTTCCACCAGGTGTGACCTCTTAGATTAAAAGACAAACTAAAGATAAAACATTGGAACAAATAGAAAAGAAAAAAAAACGGACAATTTTTGTGTAGCAGGAACGTGTTTTTTCTGCTTCCCTATCCTTACATTTGTTCTGCAGCCCCTCTGGGGGTCTTGAGTCACGATATCCCTGAAGGGGACTGCACGTGGGTCCGTCAGATCCCGACTCATTCGCCGGACCTGTCTTCACTGGCTCCTGCAGTGACATGTCAAACCTCTCGGGGAACTGTGGTACAAAACATCCGCCAGCCAGTCAGAGTGTTGTCCCCATCACTTCAAATTTCTAACGTATCTTTTGAATTAAACTGCATCGTAAGGACGTACAGGACTCTACCAATTGACTCAAGTACTACTTAAGTACATTTTTTAGGTACCTGTACTTTACTTGAGTATTTCCACTTTGTGCTACTTGATACTTTTACTCCACTACCTTTCAGAGGGAAATAGTGTACTTTTTGTTATTTGACAACCATAGTTACTTTGATTTTTACAACATAACAGATGATCATCTCGTAAAATGTGATGGATTATTACAGACATTATTAAATGCCCTGTATACCCACTCGGGTGTTTGCAGTCATGTGTCTGATTCAACCTGCTCCGGTTGGAGTTGTGCAAAGCTCTGCTGGGATGTACGTACGTGGGGAGAAGGAACGCATTTTTGGTCTTCTTCCATAATTTAACACTTTTCAGCAAAGTTTGGTCATCCTGCAAAATGACTACTTTTACTTTTGGTACTGATTTTAAGTACATTTTGCTGGAAATACTGATGTACTTTCACTAAAGTATAATTTTGAATGCAGGACTTTTACTTGTAAGAGTAGTTTTACATTGAGGTTCTGCTATTTTTACCAAGGTAAAGAATCTGAGTACGTCCTCCACCACTGGTCCTGATTTGCAGACAGGAAATATTTTGACCTGAAGTTTCCTCCTGACCGCCAGGTGGCACTGCAGGCCACCACATACGCTGCTGGAGTCTCTGCAAAACTCTCAAAATGAATAAGATCCTGCACCTTCACTTCTAAAAACACCTCAGCCGATCCAAACACAGTCGCGACTGAATTCACGGGAATAATAAACTGAACAGGGGATGAAAAAAAGATAAGGACAACAGTTAGAGAAAAAGACAGAAATCCGGGAGCAGCAGCACAAAAAAAGTGAGTAAGTGAAGAAAAACATGACAGAGAGTGAAATTAAATTGATAAAGAAACATGAAACAGTGGCCCTTCGGGTGTTCAGGGACAAAGTCTTTCTACAATAAAATCCGCATTTTATTATATTTATAAATGCAACATATCAGACTATGTCAGGGACAGGTTTTTCTCCATTTTCACTGTGGTACCCTGGCGTTTTCACAGTCCAGCTCTCGTCAGGATGGAGCGAAGCACAGTCAGTACCTGACATAAAGACATACTAGAAAATAGGACCTTAATAGAAACTGGAAAATTTTAATCATTCAACAAACTGAACCAAATAAAATCAGAGAAGAACACAAGAAGGAGAAGGTTCTTCAGTATCAGCCAAAAAAAAAAAATGTTTTTGTCCAAAATCCAGAGTTTGTCATTTTCTACTGGTTATGTATATTTTCTCACATTTGTCAACTCCAGCTCTACAGAAAGTTTCACATCAGGTCTTACAAAAGTGACACTCCTTCCACCAAACTGTAATGTAAAGTTAGGTTATTCTTCTGTTCACGGGTTGAAGAAATAGTTAACGTTTTTGGAAAATACTTAAATTCTCTTTCAGTGAGATGTTCAGACGGAAACTGATCCATCGTGTCTGTGTGTTCAGCACAGAGCTGGGGTCAGGGGGGTTAGCCTAGCTAACATCTCTCCCACAGTAGCCAGTATCCACACAAACCAGCGCTATCTCTGCCTCCACGCCCCTCACCATTGGTTACCAAGGTCACGTCAGCTTTAACCGTTCTGTTCACTGTTGTTGAAAATGACTTCAGCCCCACTATATCCTAAATCTGTCTCTTGTCACACAGCTGGGACTGTCAGCCTCCCTCTTCTTCATCAGTTACATTTAACAAACCTCCAAACAGAGAAACGTGAGTGAATAAAAAGGTCACTCAGTTTTCAGTGAAATGAAAACCAATACATCTGCCAAGTTATTCATTTGTCGTACTATCTACAGGCTGTTTGGAGGGTTGTATATCTATGTTAAAACCAAAATCAGCTTCTATAGAATCAAAAACAGGAGAGAAAAAGAAAAGAGTAAAGCAGTGTTTGTCTGATTTAGCATGCGTGGCTAACTAGCTGGCTACAGTGCTAATAGTGTTACTTCCAGAACCAAGCGTTAGCATGTCATTAGCTCAGAACATTGTTTGTGGGGTTCCAGGTGACATTTGGGACTGGAGCATCCACTGTTAGCAGCTCTGTACCTACATGTTTGTCACACTCATCAGTTTGTCCTCATCCTCAGCACTGTTCTCTGTGTCGCCTGTCAATCTGTGGTTTGTTTGTTTTTTCATATTTAGCATCCAAACTTTCACAGTAACCAGTGACGACGATGACTTTTCTTTCCTTTTTAACCTGGGAGCTGTTAGCTTTAGCCTCAGTCTGTTAGCATGACATCATGCATGTAACTCTGAAGCTTTTGTGTCAAAAATCACTCCCTGTGAACTATCGAGTACGTTTACTGTCTGTAATCTGTCTGTTAGCGATTTAACAGTTCCGACGGCGGAACAAAAAACGTAGAGCCCATTTCGTGTCTCCGCTTTTTGTAACTTTTCCAGTGAAAATGAACCTTTGTCCAACTTTACAGATGTCAGTGACTAATGCTACGTTCAAGTCGTATTATTTAAGCTGTAACAAGTGGGGGAAAAACACTGTTCACTTCAGCCTCAGGCTTGTGATTCACAGCCGGGGACAAGGTAACTTCCACTTGGTGCAAAGGACCAGAGACACGCTGAACAGACTGTTGGTCTGCGAACGCACCAAAACAAAACCCAATAATAACACTAAAACAAGCCGTTCAGCACGTTTCACAGCAGCTGTGCGCTGTTAGTTTGTGGTTTCGCTTGGTAACAAACCGCCACAGATACACAGCTCAACAAAAGAAGCTAATTTAGAATGTTTATCTGCGCCCACAAGCTTAGCATTAGGGCTAGCCCCCTTGGAATGACGTGTGAACCCTCCCCCGCCTGGTCGTCCTACAGTGCCAAAGCAGCATCTTGCTGATGAGAAGCTGCTTTCGTCAAAACTTCCGCGTGAACTCAAAGACACAAGCATGACTTCGACGCCATCTTTATCACCGCCAACCGTTACGGCGGCGTTCTAGACCGCTCAGACTGACCGGCGTAGCAACAGTAACTAAGGGGGCGGGGCTTGGCGAATGACGCAGTGATTTTCGGACTCACACCTGGGGCGGGGGTTCAGCGTGAAACCGGTCCGCACCGTTTTGCTACGGATTCGGGGCTGAGCCACGTGTTCCCGCCAGACCGCGTGTAACGGTGCGTTTTCCCTCCTTTGGCGGGTGTGTCAGAGGCGTTGCCCAATCAGCAGCGACCGGTATATAAACCCGCCGCGTGTAAAAGGCAGTGCGCATGCGTAACACCGGAAGCGCGCCTGGTCTGGAGCAGAACGCACCGGCCACGGTCAACATAAACACAGCAACGGCACGGCCATATTTAAAGCCCATTAGTTCATTAATGATTTTCGATGAGAGTTGCTTGAATTGTCTCCATGTCGTTGACGTTATTTGCCTGACGTTGGTTTGAACCCATTTCAGTTACGTCCGCTGTTAACAGCTCTTGTTACCTATAACTCTTCTATGGTTTGAATCGGCTTCGTATCGATTGTGAACTTGCCTCATGTGCTGCCTCGTGTGAACCCTCGGAAACGCGTGTTTTGAAACGACCACCTTATTCTTGTTTGTTTATTTTAAGCCAAGGTTCACTTTCTCCGCTCTCCTCACCCTCTCTCTCTCTTTTGCCTTTATCCCGATGTCTCTCTACCTGTTCATGTCTCCTCCCCTCCTCTCTCTCTCTCCCTCCCTCCCACACCCTCTCTCTCTTTTGCCCTTAACCCAGTGTCTCTCTACCCTTTCATGTCTCCTCCCCTCCTCTCTCTCTCTCCCTCCCTCCCACACCCTCTCTCTCTTCAGTCTCGCTGCTGCTGCTCAGACGGCAACAGCTCCGCCCGCCTCTCCGTCTCTCACCGCCTGCGTCTACCTGTCTCTCCCTCTCTTTCTACCTGCCTCCCCCTCCCTCCGTCCCTCCCTCCGTCCCTCTCCTCCCCCCTCTCGGTGCGGACATGCTCCCGGGGCTCCGGAGATGAGGCTCCGAAATGTCTCCTTCCTGACGGTCTTGTTGTTCGGGCTGTGCGGGCTGGTCTCCCTGTCCTGGTACACCGCCTTCAGCAGCTCCAGAGGTAAGACGCGATCCCGGTGTGTGTATCTGTATGTGTTGGGGGGTGTGGGGGGCGCTCGGTTTTTCATGCTCTGCACTCCGGTTGAGGAGGGGGGTGGGTCGTCAGAGGGAGGTCAGTGTGTGGCAGCTCTGCGCTGTGTTTTGGACATTGCAGAAAACAAGACACATGATGGTGTTGATGTGGGGCTGCAGGCTTCAGATGGTGTGGAGGTGAAAGGAGCGCTCGATCTGTGATGCACCGCATGCCAGCTGAGAGGAGAGGGTCTACATGCAAGAGAGACGTAGAGAAGGGGAAGACAACAGGACGCGGTTCGGTTTTGTTGCGGCTCCACTTTGTGTTGCAGAAAAACACACATGATGCTGCTGATGCGAGGGGAAGCTCCTGCGCTGAGGTAATCAGGGGAGCGCTTGGTTTGCGATGCACCGCATCCCAAACTGAGGGGACAGGGTCTGGAAGGAGGAGAGAGATGGAGAAGATGGTAGTTTGAGGTTGTGCTGAAAACACAAGACGCTTGTGCATGTAGAGGGAAGCTCTGGTTCGGGGGTATTGAAGGGGAGGCTTGATCTGCGACGCACTACGTGCCGGCCGAGGGGAGAGGGTCTGTGGAGAAGTGGGAAGGAGGTGAGAGGAGGGGTTGGTTGGATTTTTTTTTTTTTTTTTTTGCAAGAAAGAAGAGGAATGATGCTCATGAATGTGAAGGGAAGCTCCAGTTCATGGAGTAATGAAGGGAGCGCTGGATTTGTGATTCACCGCATCCCAGCAAATAGGGGCGTTTCTAGATGATGGAGGTGGTGGTGGTGGGGGGGGCAGCTGGTTTGCTTTTGTCTCAGTTATTGAGTTGCGGTAAAACACACGAGACACTTGTGTATGTGAAGGTCCAACTTCTGAGGTAACGAAGGGAGCGCTCGGTTTGTGTATTGTACCACAGCTAAGGAGGAAAGGTCTACATTACGGAGGGAGCTGAGCAACGGGAAGAGGGGAAGGGTTGTTTGATTTTGTTTCAACTCCACTTTGTGCTTAGGATGGAAAACAATTGTTCCTGTGGATGTGGAGGGAACCTTCAGTTTCTGAGGGGAGCGCTCGATTTGTGACGCGCCACATGCCAACTAATGGGAGGGGGGTCTAGCTGGAGGGGAGAGCAAGAGAAGGGGAATGGGGGGAGGCTGGAGAAGGGCTGGAGCAGGCTGGATGATGGTGTTGCAGGGAAAAGCACAAGATGCTTGTGCTTGTCAGGGGACGCGCTGGCTCTGAGGCAAAGAAGGGAGCGCTTGATTTACGACGCACCACATGCCAGGTAAGGGGAGAGGGTCCGGGTGAATGGAGAAGGGTGGGAGAGGAGCCTGTGGTGTTCATGTAGGGGGGAAACCTCAGCAGTGAGGTCGCGAGGGGAGCACTTGATTTGTAAAACACTGTGTGCCAGCCGGGGTTGGAGATGCATTTTGATTGAGACGATCTAGAAGAAGAAGCAAGATGTGGGTGTGAGGGGAAGCCCTTGCACCTGAGGCAATGCAGAAGCACTGGGTTTGTGTTGCACCAAATATAGCAGGGGGAAGCACGGTAGGAAGAGGGAAATGCTTTAACCGCAGATTGCTAAAGGAGCGCTCGGTTTGCGATGCCGTGCCGTCCAGGAGACATATCTCCAGGCTCTCTTCTGTTGCAGCAGGTGGAGCAGACGATGTGAGAATAGTGGGCAAAGTTTGAAAGTTTGGACTGAGAGCGAAGTGGAGCGGCTCCAGAGTTTAAAGGAGCGCCTGGTTTGTGATGCCATAACCGGGTGGTGGTGTGGAGGGAGGAGACGAGCCTGCGGGGAGCAGAGTTAGTTTTGTAGAAAGATTCAAGTGCAACATCCTTAGCTGCTACAGAGATGAAAAGGCAGCGCTTGGTTTATGATGTGGTACGCAGCTGGGAGTAGGGTGGGAACAGTGGGGGTTTTTGGATTTTGTGAGCAAAATGGAGCACTTCATTTATGATCCACAACGGGCCTGGGAGGGAGGAGACGGTTTTGTGGTTTCGTTTTTGTCTGTTCTTAAAGTTTGTATTTGCTTGTGTGTCTTGTTGTGGTGCGAGAACTGATAAAGTGTAAAAGTTTACACACAGATAGTCTGTAGGTTCTACCGTTAATTGGCCCAGGAGTGAAGGAGCGCTTGATATACGGTGCAGTACAGACCTATGAGGGAGGCTTTTGTTTTTTTTGTGTGTGTTTTTGTTGCAGTGTTCAGCGTTTTTGCATGAAGCTGTGATGCAGGAACAACGAGTGGGTGTTCACGAAGAGGAACGGTGGCGGTTCATCTGTCAGCTGCAGCCTCCGGTCCGTGGGAGCGCTTGGTTTGTGAAGCGTTACAGCCTGGGTGGGAGGTAGCGGTAGTGGGACGGTTACAGTTGGTTGCAGTCTTACAGCTGCCTGTTGTTTTGAATAATATTCTGCTTCAAAAACACATCGCTCAGCTAAGAAGGGAGCGCTCGGTTTACGATTCATCCCACAGCAGGAAGCCGGGTGCAGCTGTTGTCTGGGGTGTCAGACTAGTGTGTTCTGTGTGTTTGGGGTGGGCAGGCGGAGGCCAGGTTGCTCCTGGGGAAAGGGCGCGCTCGGTTTCTGATAAATTTCCTGTGTGGCGAGAGGGGTGGTGTTCAGGTTTTATTGCAGCATGCAACTGATTTCTGGTTTTTGCATAACATTCAACGGAAAAATGCAAATGCAAAAGGAGTTAAGGCTCGGAGAGCACTCGGTTTTAACCACAGTACGCGCCAGTGGGGAGGATACCAATGGCAGGAGGGGGTGCTCATTGGCGATATTTGCTTCGTAGCAGAATTAATATCTGCCACGATTCCGCTCTGTTCCCTTTACGGCCTCAGATTTTTGCTGCTCATTGTCCTGAAGGGAGAGAAGATTCAGTCCGCTCTGCTGATAATCATCTATTGATCACATCAGCTTCGCTGTTTGACGTATGGAGAACTGACTTTGGCAAACACCTGCGTGGAAACACATTACTCATCGAACCAATTTAGATATCTGCTGTGACGGTGCGTTCATGTACAGTCTGATTCTCTGGAATAATTTCCTCTCTGTCAGTTTATGAAAGCAGTTAAGCGTATAACTCACTGTGACCCTTCTCCCGACAATCAGCACTAAACTCTCAGCCCGTAGGAGGCTGTTTGTAGGCTCAAACACGAGCTAAACACACACTCAGACGGATCACTTTCACCTCAGTGTCATTCGTAAATTCACCATTTCCTCATCACGTTCTTCCTTCTTTGACAAAACCCTCAATCGTTTTATCCACACTGCAGCTGCACATTCACACATCAGCAAACCAGTCTGTGTTTATCAAGTGTGTCGGAGGAGGAAGTGGAGTCCTATCCGCGACGAGTGACACATATTTGTTCCTGCTTTCACGTCTGCTCAGTGTGAGAGGCTCTGCCGTCGTTTATGGTGGCGCTTCTGTTTCACCCCCCCCCAAACACTCACACGGAGCAGAGGAGAGACAGGGTGACATCCCGTTACGTTGAGTGCAATAACAGCTTTCCATCATGTGTGAAAAACCCCCGTGGGACCAAAGACGGACAGACGTCCAGGGGTTTAGCGCCGCTTGATTACGCACCGGAGCGCAGCCCTGACAGTGAAGCATTGGCTCGTTTCGAAGGTTGCGTGGAAAGTTCACCGACATTAGTCAACTATCACTGACCACGCGATCGATGCCGGACTGGCTTCATGAACGGTTTCGTCATGTTGAGAATATTACTCGGCAGTCGGCCAGACATGGAGCTCGGTGGTTTTAGACGACACCGTGGACGTGGCAGCGAGAGGAACACCAGTGGTTTGTGTTTGGAGCGATTTCATTCACTTGTGCCGAGGAACTGAAGCCGCTTTCCACGCAGCGATTCGGAGGAGAAGTGCAGGCGGAGGTCAGGCTCATCTGACAGGATGACAGACTCATCTGGACACGGAGCTGAGCTAAACTGTCATTTCCTGCAGCCAATGTGGATGAAGCGCAGGCTGTCCGGGTTTAACAGGCTGGTCCTGTAACGTTCCTCTGAAAACGCATCACAAGCAAAGACACGGCCAGAAGATGGATGTTCTGCTGCCTTTCATCTTCACTAGTTGACACTGGCTCGGTAGAAAAAATCCTTTATTCCACTGGCAGCTAACGGCAACTTTCAAGGTGGAATGTTTCTTGCTTGTTACTCAGTGCATGAGTCGATGTCCTCGATCAATTGATACCTGAAATGTCAATATGACAACTTCGACCCGTCCCTTTCTTTTTATTGGCTCCCCTCCATGACCCCTGCTTTAGTGATGATTGGACCTTCAAGAGCTCGGAAAAAATGTATGAATTTCAACCGGATCATACGAACTGTGAACATTCTGTTTCCTCACCTGGAGAAAAAAGTGGCGGGGCGTCGTTCCCGTGCGCTCAGGCTGCACCACACCCGTGCGGACGTCGAGCCCAAACGCCTGAAAGTCCGACCAACGCACGCAAGCTTGGCGACAGTGGCGAGGATGCCAGCAGTAGCAGGACCAGAGCAACAGAGCCACAGAAAGTACAGATCCTCGTCTTTGAGTCAAAGCCCAAAACCAAAGTCGAAAGCAGACACTCGACCTGCGAGTTTGCCGATAAGAATCAGTTTTCTGTGTAAAACCTTTTATCACAGATGTTAAAACGTGTCTTATGATTTTACTCACTTTGTTTTTTTCCAGATTTATAAGACAAGTGAGAAGAACAATGAGCAGAGCTGTTTAAAAGCGGCAAGACTAAAACTATTCAGCCTTTACTTAATAAACAACCGCTCCTCGCCACGTTAATAGAAAACATAATCCGGTCGCCCTTATGTTTCCTAAAAAACGCATTTGCTTTTGAAAATTAGTTGTACATTAATATCATTTCTAGAATCAAATGACCAGAAATAAATTAACCCACAGAAACTTTGGGACCTGGGAGTATTATTCCAACTCAGGAGAATTGGTTGGTCTTTGTGTGTCGGGGCATGAAGCGATAATCAAATAAATGTCTAATTTCTCGGTCCTAAATACCTGTTATTTGGACTCTGTTGTGTGCAAGAGCTTTGCTTTTTGCTTGTGTACACTTGGAAATGTTGACCTCATGTTAGTGCTGGAGGAGGAAGGTCAGGAAGACCATCATCATTAGGATTCACCCTCCGGGGAGCAGGAGCAGCCACAGATGAAACTCGCAGCTGTAGCGGTATCACCGCAGCGTACCGCTCTTCCCTGCGCTGTGGGAAACCAGCCGATTTTCTGTCCGTTTAGATGCCAAAACGCCAATTAGACCAAAGTTCAGAGGAATTAGACGTAGCTGTGACTCACCCATCTCCCTCATGTCACACACGCACACGCACACAAACACACGTAAACACGCACTCACTAGTTAACCGCCATCGGTCTGTGAATCAATCTCTGGTCTGCAGCAGAAACAAGCCTTCGTCCAGGAAGGATGGAGGGGAGCACGATGGGAGTGAACACACAGCAAAGACACCGAGAGTCAGTCTGCGTGTGTGAGTGTACTTGTATGGCTATACATTGTGAGGACCAGTTTGGGTTTTAGACCTTTATGCAGTGAGGACATTTTATCCGGTCCTCACACCTTCAAAGGGCTGTTTGAAGGTTCAGACCTGGTTTTAGGGTTCAGGTTAGAACCAGGTTTAGGTCAGGGTTTTGGTAAGGATTGAGTGTCCCCACAAAGATAGAAGTACCAATGTGTGTGTGTGTGTGTGTGTGTGTGTGTGTGTGTGTGTTGTAGCACTCAGGGTAAATTAGTCAGTGGAGCTGCAGACAGAAGGTGCGTTTGATTTATTCATTCCTCTGAGAGTGCAGCGGTGATGTCATGCGAACGGTGCTGAGGTCAGAGGTCAACACCTTTTCATCCAGCCCTCTGACTGGCTGTATTTGAATCCGTCTGTTACCTTTGCAGTGGCCATGTGGGTCCTCGGGTCTGAAAAATAAACTGGTCAAATGTCTATTCTGCTGCCTCTCGGATTTTGTTTTTATTCAATGTTTACATTTCATTTTTTAAAATTTAAGTCACTTTTTTTAAATCTCCATCAGACCTTTATTTTGGAAGTAGCTGCAGCTTTGTGTGTACCGTTAACACGCACGCACACACACACACAGATTGATTTACAACATGCCAACAGTACATGGCTCATAGCGATTAGATGACGCATCGGCCTCTTTCAGCCTGGAAGTGAACATGTTTGGCCTTGTCCTGCTGTCAGTCTCTCTCACACACACACACACACACACACACACACACAGCCCCTGCCTTTCATTGTTTAACTGTCATAACCTTGACTTTAGTTTCCTCTGTGCCGTTTTACTTCTGTTGCACAGAACTGATACATGAAGTTTGTTCTGTTATTCTGTTAGAATTTGGCTTAAGTACAGCTGTGTGTGCGCGTGCGTGCGCGCGTGTGTGTGTGTGTGTGTGTGTGTGCGTGTGCGTGTGTGTGTGTGTAAGTAAAGTGCCTCTGTGCTGAAAACTGCGGTTTCTTGATCATTTCTCTTTAGAATTTTTTCTACCAAAACACAACAGTGAAACACTGATCAGAGATCAGTAATTATCATTTATTAATAATCTCTGATGCTGATCACTGATTAAAACTCTGATTTAGTCGTTGGATTAGTTTCTGTGTTAGCTGACATGTCCATCAATCAGGGAACAACAGCAGCGTTCGAACCAGGTAGGAGTGAGACAGATACCATCCAAACTGGGACTGGATCCCTTTTGAGCAAATAACTCCAAGGTTTTTAATCACAGATTGTCCCTTTAAAAGGAGTCTGGTGTCTAAAGCAACCCTGGAGGTCCAAACAGGCGTCAAACAGTTAATAAGTCGCAGCGCAAAACTGCCTGCACCAAAAAACAGAGAGTAAAACTGGAGAAATTCCTTTCAGTAGTAAATTTACCGCAGTCTATTTGGGCTTCAGCTGATGATTACTCTCATTATCTATTAGTCCGTTATCATTATTTAGCTGTAGTTATTTTTTGCTACGTCTATAAAATGTCAGAAAATGGTCAAAAATGCCCATCACAAACTCCCAGAGCCGGCGGTGACGTCTCCAAATGTCTTGTTTCACCTGGCGAACAGTGAGAGGCTGCAGCCAGAGAGGTGTGGTATTCCCTGCCAGGACTGAAGTTAGCAATAGTTCTGTATTAAACGACGTGTCCGTGAATGCTGCGGTTTCAATGGTGGTCGCGGGCTGAACTACATTTAGTTTTAGCTACGTTTTAGATCTAACACGGTACTTTGGTTTTGTTTTTTGTTTTAAACAACAACCAGTGGTGGAAGAAGTACTCAGATCTTTTACTTGAGTAAAAGTAGAAATACCACATTTAGAAATACTGAACATTTACATCAAGATACTTCAAGTACCAGAAGTAAAAGTACTAATTGTGTAGAATGGCCCATTTCATAATAATATGTATTTTATTATATTGTTTGATTATAATTGTTGATTCATCAATGTGTACATGTCGGGCTAATTTTAATTACATTATATATTCTGCTGAGTAGCTTGTGAATTTCCCCCCGGGATCAATAAAGTCTTATAACAATACATTATAATTGATTTCTTGATTATACTTGGTTTTATTAATAAGAGTCTCCAAGGTAACTAATCGCTAAAGTTATCAAATAAATGTAGAGCTCTGAAAAGTTGAGTATTTGGCTCTGGAATGTGTTGGAGTAAAGCAACAACAATATGTGGCATCTCTAACACACGCAATGAGTTTCCGTTGACAACGGGAGGAAAAACAAAACGGCTGGAGGTTGCAGTGTTGCCACTGAAAGACACAAATGAGCTGCAGAAAAGCGGAATTATCCTTCAGAAGAAGCCCATGGTCGAAAGCTGCTCTGGGTCTTCTGAAGCGCATCGCAGCGCTAAAGACAGAATCAGAATGAATCCGTCTGCATCCTGAACTCTGCAGGTCTGCGGGTTCAGTAGTAGCAGGTGGTCTTTCTGAGAGATGCAGCGCCGGCTCTGGCACTATCGGATCGTTGCTGTCGGTCAGGAAACCGGAGACGAAGACGGAGGGAGGCTCCCCTCTGTGCCAGAGATGGAGGGGAGTATTGATGAGAGTATTGATCTCCTCCTCCCTGCTTTCACTCCTCTCTCCTCCTCCTCTTTTTTACCTTTGTTCTATATTTTTGTGGCTGGACCCCAACAGCGGGTCCAGCCCTATAAACGTCCGTGACTGACTGACTGGCAGAGCGTCGGAGTTTCCCCGTCGGTCACTGCTCTTTCAAAATGAACCGGAGCAAACTGTGTCTATTACGTCATCAGGGGGCGTTTACAGGCAGAGTTGCCAACTTGGCGCCTTCGTTGCAACATTTACCAACGTTACAGACCCTTTCGGTGTCTTCCCTTCACAAAAGCACCTAGAGACAAATCAAGCGAGTTTCTGGACAAACCTTAGCTACTTTCGGTAGAAGAGAGTCGCCAGCGTTGCCCCGCGAGCGTGAGGTCGAGGGTTTCCCTCCGCAGGCGAAACCTCTTTGTCTTTAACTTGTCTGGTGACTCTGTCAGACGACGTCGTGGTTATAAAACCAGGATTTCAGCAGCAGAGCAGCAGCTCGGAAACGACTCGGAAGTGACAGCTGGTTAACATGTCGTCTCAATGGGCCACGTTTCAGTCACTGTTTCATACCTGTTCCGTCGTCTGACAACAGAAACGGAAAAACATGTAGATGAGAGCAGCTTTATTGGGAATTATTCAGATGTATTAAATGACTGTATATGTGAACACAGAGAGCAGGAGAGAAGCAGACAGGCAAAGGATGGTCCAGCCAGATACCAGGGTTTGACATGTTCTTGTTTATTTACAGTCACTCAGTATAAACACATGTATACGCATTTATACTCTCACCCCCTTTTCCCTTTCCTCCTCTTTCATCCCTCTGTTCTCCTATCATTTTATCCCCACCTCTTTTCTGTTTTGTTTTTTCCTCTTCTCTCTTCCTCTCTGTTATTCCTACTCTCTCCTGCTTTCTTTATTTATCTGTCTTCATCTTTTCTGCTTTTTTCTCCCTTCTTCACTGCCATCTCCTTTCCTCTTTTCCTTTCCTTTCCTTTCCTTTCCTTTCCTTGTCTCCTCTGCTCTCGGTTTCCGTGGTAATGCGAGAGGATCTTAGACAGTTTGGTCATTATGAGGAAAACTGAGAGCCTGAGTGTGTGTTCCTCTTTGTGTGTGTGTGAGAGTCATTACAAAGCAGAATCTGTTAATCATATATAATATTTGTTTAATCATTTCTAACTAACAACCAGAGTCTGCCTGATGATTTTACCTCTGGCTGTTTTGTTTACTTCATAGTGATAAGATCGGCTACAACTCACCCTTTCCCAGAAAGAGAAATTGGTCTCAGACTTTTGGACCCTGCTGGACCTTTATCGAACCCCTGCAGGGGAAATTCAATTTGACACAGCAGCACAAAGGTCTGTAGTTAACATCAGAGAAATGGTTTACTAACTTAAATTAAAAAAGTAAGTAAATAGTAAAAAAAACTAAGATAATAATACAGGAATAATACATAAAGTAAAATAGATCTGTGTGTATATATATGAGTGCAATGTTTTTGTGTATATATACAGAATCTGTTTGTACATCTGCAGTTTCTGTGGTGGTGACAGTTTGTGAGCGTTGTATGGTTGTGAGTCTCAGTCGGAGGAGGCGGGAGGTACTGGGGGCTGTGGTTCAGGGTCTGATGGCTGAGGGCACGAAGGAGCCCCCCTGGCCGGACGTGCTCCCGAGCCTCCTCAGCTCGGCACGGACGGGATGAGAGGGGTCGTCCCCGATAGCTTCCTCGTCTCTGCTACCTCTCAGGTTCAGTGTCAGCTCCGTCCGCTACCTGCTCGGCAGCCAACAGCAGACAGACTCAGTCCGAGAGCAGCTGGTGAACATGGCGGAGCTTTTAGCAGCTAAAGAGCCAGATGTTTCCCTCAGCGGCTGGTGGAGACCAGAACCAGAGCTAAAAGAGAGTACTGGACCTAGACTCATCAGGTGACTCAGACTCCAGATCCAGATAAAGGATCATGTTTCTCTCTATCTGCTGGATTTGGAAAAAAGCAGCTATTTGCTAACAGGTTCAACGTGTTACACCGATCATACGTCAGAGCTCGTGAGTCTGTCAGCCTGTTTCGGAGTTCTACTGCCCCCCAGTGGCCAAAATAATCATTTAATTCAGTCCAGTTTGACACCATATAGCCGTCCCAACTCATTTTAGAACGGGGCCAAATCTTCTACAGATGGACTTGTCGCGTGAGGGCTGAATAACCAAACAGTCAGCCGCCTGGTTGTTGGACGATGGGACAGTTTTCTGGCGGTTGGAGCGGTTCTGCTCTCTGATTCAGTTTCCCAGGAACGCCGTCAAAAGATCGGTCACAAACTGTAGGGAGCGGTATTTTAAATGCTGTGGCTGACTAGTCCGGACTCACGCTGTGCTGCAGTAGAAATAAAACAGACAGATCAGACTGTCCACGTCCTCCAGCTATCTGCGTGTCCAACTTCCTCTTTTTCATTTGTACTTTCTGTTGGATGTAGAATTGGCTGAACTAACCCTCTGAGGACGTGTGTGCAGTCAGCTTTTATAAAGGTGTACATATATACGTGTATGTCTGTGCTTACATTTGTAGTTATGCTCACGTCAGTTGTTTAATACTGTTATCATTAGTATTATTATTATTATTGTTATTCTCTTCCATTTATTTCCATTTGTTTTTTTCTGATTTTATCCACTTATGGTACATGATCTGACCATGATCTGATCGCCTGCCCACCGCCACCTCTGGAACAACAGTGGACAAGATTAATGAGAAAACGTAGTGTGGACCTTTTATTTTCGGCTGTGCATATGATGGGTAAAAAATATTTAATAAAACACTGACAGTGTCAAATGCTTGGATTTGAAAGTTTGGCTCAGGAGAGTGATAGGTAGAACTCTGAGGTGTGTTTAGTGCACTGACCCCCCCCAGCAGCTTCTCGTGGCCGTCAGCTCCGACCACCAGCTCTACGTCCTCCCGTCCCAGCTACACTGAGCGGTGGACAGTCTTGTCTTACATACAGTCCCCCCCCACCCCACAGCTGCATTTGAGGGTGTAGTTCCCCTTCAAGAAAAGTGAGAGAGAAGTTTTGAAAGTCAAGAAACCAAAGAACTGAGAAGAGAAGAACTAAAAACTTTTGCTGCAGCGACACGAATCCTGATACATGAGCGTTGAAACGACGCTGCTTCAGTTTTTTCTTATGCTGCATCTTGTACTTGGCAGCGTGATGCTAAAACCTGCAGGAGACAAATCACCAGACCAACACAGTGCCTGCGTTTGTGTGTGTGTGTGTTAATGCTCTGTATCTGTGACCTTGACTGCTGCCCCCGCCTCAGGGGTTTGAAAGCCCCAGTCCCCCCAAACACCCGTCTTTATACACACACACACACACTCCTGCAGGCTGTTGTCATGGTACGAGCTTTTACTGCTTCCCTGAGGGTGGTTTTCAGCTTCAAGCCCGCTCTGTGTGCGTGTGTGTGTGTGTGTGTTGTACTAAATCTGTCTACAAACAAGTAAAGTTAATTTTTACCCAAAGCTCTTCCTCCAGTCATTATGCATCCAGCTCCTTGTTGCAGTAAAAACAGCAGCAGTTGAGTCATTTTCAGATCTGTTTCCCTTCGGTCAGAAAAGGTTTCATGAGGTTTCCGGTCAACATAACAAGAAAAGACGATGAGACATGAAACGCTAATGAAATGATCAGTAAAGCAAAGCCCATCTCAACACACCACATACAGAGACTTCACATCGGCCTGTCGTGACCAACTGTTGCCTTGTCAGCAAAATTACAGATGGTTTTTAGGCGGGAAAAATAACCGTTGAGATTTTCAGTGCAACAAAAATAATCGGTACTTAAAAATTAGACGAAGCGATGTGAGGAGTTGTTAGCCGGGCGTGACCGTCTGATCATCAACCATGTTCACCCCGAGGACAACCGTATAATCTGGTAATTTACTAGTGGCACTAATGTTGCAAATCTGGCCTCGTTTCAATAGCGCTCAGTAAAAACATGTAAATAAAAACAAACAGAGGCAGCGTGGAGTATATGAGATCATGTTTTACTGTAAAAACATCACAGTGAGGATGACACGATACTGTGTAGTCACCCAATTAAAAAACTAGAAAACCTCAGAGAATATTGAAAAAGGTCCGTCCAAGGTGACGTCTCCAGATTTCTTATTTTGTCCGAGCAAAAGTCCAAAATACAAAGATATTCAATTCATCATGATACAGAACTAAAAAAAACAAAATGTATTCATATTTTAGAAGTTGGTACTCCAGGTTTTTTTGCTGAAACAATGACGTAAATAATCTGTTATATTCTGTAGTGAGAAAGGTCTTCAGTGCGTTTTTTGTCCCTCGACACACTGTACAATTCTTCAGCCTGTTACCAGACACCCCCACCAGCCTGATGATAACGTTCCCAAAATAACAAGGTTACTGTTCCTCAATCGTTCTGATCACAGTCGTGAATCTGTTCTCCCCTGAAACAAAACTCTTTAAATTTAACAACCAGAAAGTCGCAATGAGCAGAAGAGAAACTGACCCAAAGCTAGAGAGGCACAAACATGGTGGAAAGGTCCGTTTTTCAGCCTCGCCTTTTTGTTTTTGTGGCACCAAGAAGGGAATCTAAGGCCTGGAGTAGCAGCTGAACCAGTTCTGAGTCAACAGCTGCTGCAGTGATTCGATACTGATCCTAAAAGGCATCTCACAGACAGAATCAGGAGACTCGGAGCTTTCAAACAATGTAGAACTAGTCCAGGCTGTTGGAAGACTGAGTCCAGTACGGACCGAAACACACCTGAAGCAGGACTACTAAGGTCGAAGAGTCTGACGAGTGGAACGGTGGATTTGAAAAGGGCGGAAATATTACGACTGAAAGAGTTTCGGGGGCTTTATATGTAATGTTCTGTAGCGAAGTTTCACATTTTTTACTTTCTTTGAAGAGATCTAAAATATTTGTCTTTTTGAATCTCTGTAAATCATATTTCTTTTCACTAATGTTGGTTTTAAGTAAATTCATTTCTACTCTTTGGTAGAAATGAATTTATGAGGGACTTTGGTCATGGAACCTGGAGGGATAATGTTCAGTTAAACAGAGATACACTCAGATAATATTCGGCTTGACAGTGATGTCATTGTTGATCTCATTGTTGATGTTGCTGTAGCGAGGGCTGCCCCCTGATGAGAGGAGTCTTAGTCGACCAAGCTGTGATTGGCCAGTCGGTCCCAGGAAGAACAAAGTCAAACTGCACGGGAAGTGGCGACACTCAGTCACGTCGTTTACCCGGTGGGTCCCTGTGGTTATTAGTAATGTAGCCAAGCGTCTTGGGTTCGCATAGCCAAGGGGTTCGCAAACGGGACATTGAGACGTCGTACGATGAACAGCGTGGGATCATTTTCGAGAGGGTGAAGGAGGTGACATGCAAACTCTGCAGGCAAACATTCGTTGACCTCAAACATGATAATAATTAAATTCATATCATAAACGTGTGGCGGCGAGTCAACAAAGGGTTTGAACTAACGACATTTAGTTGACAAGGAAAATCTGTGGGGCGGGGGCAGCCCCACACACACACACACACACACATGCGTACTTGTGTTTCTGCGCGTGCGTGTGTGTGTGTGTGCCTGTTTCCTGGAGAATCCAAGACGTTGTGAAAGGAGCTGATGAATATTTGATGTGAGCTCTGGGAGGTCGGGTTGCACTCCGACGCACCACGGGCCGAGAGAAACCATCTGAAGGACTCTCTTCACAGTTTCTGCCCTCGTCTGTTTCCCCACGTCGTTCCGCTGCAGACGCAGCGAAGCGCAGGATGATTTCTGCTCACTGCGTGTGTGGGACGATGCTTTAAAAAGGTACTTAATTAGCTGAGCTTCGTTGAGACAGAATTAAATGAATAAACTGAAGTCAGACACCTGATATGATTTAATGAGAGTATGATCGGCCTCTTAATCAAACGACCTTTACATTAAAAACTACACTCATGTTAACTCCTCTGTGTGTATATGAGACCGGACACACTTTAGGTTTTAAGGTTTTATTTTACTTTTACAGATGCTTTCTGCTCTAACGTGTGTTAACAGGAAGTATCCAGACCCTTTGCTGTGACAGTTGAAATTCAGCTCAGGTGCCTCCCATTCCTCTTGATCATCTCTGAGATGTTTCTACGCCTTGATTGGAGTCCAGCTGGGGTACATTCAATCGATTGGACATGATTTAGAAAGGCACACACCTGTCTGTATAAGATGATCAAGAGAAATGGGAGGCACCTGAGCTAAATATCAGGTGTAAAGCAGCGCAAATAAAACTCATTGCTACGTTTCTAATGTCCTGTTCATAATTTAACAACAAAATACACACAATTTCGTGTCTCCAGAGATGAGGGCACAGGAAGCTCAGACAGAATCTCCTCAGGTTTCAGATGTGTTAGTGTGTGTGTGTGTGTGTGTGTGTGTGTGTGTGTGTGTGTAGTAACAGTGCCGATGGTCTGAGGCAATGTGCTGATACTGTGAAGTGTTGAGTAAGCTGTGTGTGTGTGTGTGTGTGTGTGTGTGTGTGTGGGCCAGAGGTATCAGGAGGACAACATGTGATCCCCTGCCTTCGGCATGTGACTCTGTGTATGATTTTATGTTTTTGGACATAACCTTTGACCTCTTGTTCTCGCTTCTTTTCGAGGACACTGGCTCTTTGATTCTCCCTCTGATGCTCACAGAGCTGATTAACATGAGACCATTCATCTCTATGTCATTAGTCACAAAAAGAAAGTCTATTTTTATCAATGATCATCTCAGTCATTTATCAAGCCAAGATATTAAACATTTGCACGTGGCAGCTTCTTAAATATGAGGATTTGTTGTTTCTCTGTCACATTAAAAAATATTTTGGATGTTTTGAATGAGGTCAAATAACGGTCAGAGAGATTTCAGAAATAATTTCAAAGCCTGTGGTTTCATAATTCCCTTTGGAATCCTCCATCCATCCATTTTCTTCCACTTATCCGGGGTCGGGTCGCGGTGGGAGCAGGCTAAGCAGGGTACTCTAGACGTCCCTGTCCACAGCAACATTTGTAATGCTTCCAGTGAGTTCTGGGTCTGCTGCGAGGTCTCCTCCCAGTTGGACGTGCCTGGACAACCTCCGTAGGAATGCACCCAGGAGGATGTCAGAGCTCCTCACCCTGTCTCTAAGGCTGAGCCCAGCCACCCCGTGGAGGAAACTCCTTTTCCAGTGGTCTTATTCTTTCGGTCGCTACCCAAAGCTCCTGACCATAGGTGAGGGTCAGAATGTAGATGGACTGCTGAATCGAAAGCTTTGCCTTTGGGCTCAGCTCCCTCTTCACCACAACGGTCCTGCGCAAAGTCCTCTTTACTGTTGACGCCGCACCGATCCGCCTGTCAAAGTCCCGCTCCATCCTAACCTCACTTGTGAACAAGACCCAGAGATACTTAAACTTCCTCACTTGGGACAGAAACTCGAATCTGAAGGGAGTCATCCAACACAGAACCATGGCCTCGGACTTGGAGGAGCTGACTCTCATCCAAGCCGCTTCACACTCGAACGTCGTAGTCTGATGAAGCCAACAGAAGCTCGTCGTCAGCAAAAAGCAGAGACGCAACTCTGAGGCCCCCAAACCGGACATTTTCCAGCCCCGAGCTGCGCCATGACGATGGCAAAGAGGGTCGAACACAAGGGGCAGCCTTGGCGGAGGCCAACACCGACTGAAAACGTGTTTGACTTTGTGCTGAGAATACGGACACAGATCCCACTTTGATAATACAAGGACCGGGTGGTTGTAGCAACGGCCCCCAGTACCCCATACCCCCACTGTACCTCTCACAGGGACACGATTGTAAGCCTTCTCCAAGTCCACAAAACACATGTAGACTGGATGGTCAAACTCCCATGACCCCCCTCAACAACCACGCAAGAGTAAAGAGCTGGTCCACTGTTCCGCGACCTGGACGGAAACCGAATTGCTACTGCTGAATTTTCTGCTGGGGTTCGATGATCAGCTGGAGCCTCCTTTCCAGCACCCCAGAATAAACATTCTGGAGGGAGGGTCAGAGATGCCCTGGGAAAGCCTCCCTTTGTAATCCTGTGTAAATTAAAAAAATACTGCATATATACGTCTAGACTGTGTACTTCTAGTGTGTGTCTGGGTCTCAGACCACACGTCAGGAATTTAGAGTTTCCATGAACAGGTGAATTGTAACATCATCGGTTACAGAGCAGTTCAGTCATTTTTGGCAGTTCATAAGCTGACAGCAGTTTTCTTCATAAGTGGGGATGTGAGACGGGAACCTCAGGACTTCAAAGACAAATGTGAGATGACTTGACTTTGGATCGGCCGTCTGAACCCGCCGGACCAGCAGCTCCCTGCAAACCCGTTTAACTGCAAGGTGACAAAATCCTTGTTTTCAATTTAACGTAAAATGTTATTTTTTCATGTTTGAAAAATCTTTCACCACTGGTGTTGTACTTGTTGGTGTCCATGTGGGCTGGGGAAACTGAAAAGCTGAGCACAGATTGGAGAGAAGAAAATGTTCAGTTGACCTTGAGGTGCTTTCAAGGAGAGACTCCACATCACCAGCACCTGAACTCCTTACCATTGACCAGCACTGTTCGCTGTCATCTTTAGTAATGAACGTCTACGTATTAGATTAGCTATTCAAAGTTAAATGCCACACAGAAATCAAGTCCCCGTCACAGTCACGTGGTTCCCACCGTGACTCAATGAGTCGTGCTAACGTTGCACTCACCGTCCCTTTTGTAGAGATTCGGGAAACAAACGGTACCTACCTCCTGAAGCTTTCCCAAAAGACCTCGGTTTTACAGAAATCGTTTCAAGCGCTTGGGCACCAGTAGCACCGACGGGCTTCTTCTGGTGACTGCTTATTTTGCTGCAGATCTGTCTCTCACTGAGAGCTTCTTTCATCTGTCTTTGTGGAAAAGTGAAACATGTTCCTGGGGTTTTCTCTCCATGTTCTACAGACCTGGATGTTTTAGGCCGCACCCCTCATAATGTTAACAAATACAAACAGTTCATTTGTCCGTGGTCAAAAACTACAGATCTGATTAGTTTTTCCAGTGCAGCAGTGTGTTTGTGGTTTCTCTCATATCCCTAATATTCACACATGCTTTCATCTAAACTCATCTTTCCAACGTTTTAGCTGTACTCTGCTGTTTGAGCCCGGGCTCAAACTTTTCTAACATGTAAAACTATCTAATAACGTCATTAAAATGTCATTTCCATGTAAACAGAAAACAGGATCCACAAGACCCATTAATTTAGACTAGGGAGAGAAGAGAAGTCTGGAAGGTAACTGAAGACAGATGGAGAGAAAATCAGATTCAACCATATAAGGAGGAAACAGAAACAAGATGAGAACGGAAGAGATGAACTGGATCATATTCAGAGAGCAAAGAGGATGAAGAGGAGGAGGTGACAGGGAGTCTCTGTGCTGAATCAGATCAGCTTCCTCACACAGAGTGAACCATCTGTCTACCAAAAACAATCTGTGTGTGTGTGTGTGTGTGTGTGTGTGTGTGTGTGTTAGTTGTTTAATTCTCTCTTTCTGTCTCTCTCTCAGTTTCAGGTATCTCTGTTTCCTCTCAGGCGACCATCTGCCACCACAGTGTACAGTTTGTGTGTGTGTGTGTGTGTGAGTGTATGATGATGAAGCTTCAGGATTAAATCTATGAATCATCCAGTATCGATTCTTGAAATCAGGAGACAGATCTTTGCGTTTGCTCCTTTTCCCAGTAAACATACACATCTGTGCAGAAGTTTCACTCAACACCGCAAATGTTTGAATAAGTTAAGCCGTCGCTAACCGCTAAGCTAAAGTAGGTGGCAGATCTGAGTAGCGTGTAAACGGCAGTGGGATTAGTGAGAAAGTCACTAAAAGAAGGAGAGAGTGCTTGAGCAGAACTAGTGCAAGTTGAACTGTACAGAAACGCTGGCAACCGGAAACGAGACGATACGCTCACCGCAGCGCGGCCGCTCGCTGCTGTTACTTTTCATTGCATTTCACTCAACTACAAGTACAATTTTACTTAACTAACATAAGATTACGGTAAAAAATGTTATATGGTGATAATAATTACGATATATGACAAAACTGAAACATTAAAGGACAAGTTTGTGCCACCAGGCGTATATGCATTGGTATTTTTCTGAGGCGAAATCCGCAGCGATGATAATACCGTCTACGTGGATCCCCCGGGCACTGGGGTGCATTGCGTGCCCCCCATTCCTCACCCCTCCACCTCTCAAAACTGATCTTCAAGTAAAAGATGCAATAAAGCTGATGACCTATTAGTGTCTCCACTGCCTCATTACTATTTTACTGTGGCGTTACTCCCCACTCCCCTGGTCCCTGTCACCCACCCAGGTCTGAGCATCGCATGTTTTCTACGTAGTTTCCCATATCTCTCTCAGTCGTTGAATTCTCAATCCCAGTATTGGTCAGTAAACGTCAAGTATTTCCATTATTTCCCATTATCATTTTTTAATGATCAGAACACAACCCCACCCCCCCAAAGAAAACACGGCGCCCCGTCGCGAGGAAGTTTTCTTTGGCAGCTGGACTGGATTCGCTGCGGTTTTCAGGACTGTGGTGACTCAGGATGCTCAGCTGTCTCTGGACTTTCACCAGAGACTGCTCTCAGTTTGAGTTTGTTGAAGAGATATTTTCTCCGGCTATGAGATGGGGAGGGGGGGACCACACACACCAGCTAACAGCTGTCTGCAGATTTCAGGCTGACGTCCCGTCAACACAAACAGAGCAGATGAATTAGTTCTGTCTGTTCCTCCACTGATCACTACAGTGGACGTCTGTACTCAGCTGAAGCATCTGCTGCTGACACTCCATGTGTAGCGTGTGGGACATTGGTTTTTTAAAAATGCACAATGATGCCGCAGGTTTTTTAATATTCTTGACCGTATTGCATGTAGAACCAAAAATGTGTCAGTGGTTTTGCATTTGCCAAGGAAAATAAATCCTCGGTCCACAGCTTTCTAAAGCGAAAATGTGTTCGCAGTTCAGCCGATAATGTGACTTTACTCAGTTCAATATTCACTTTTGACGCAACGTTGGCAATTATCCGATGCACCTGAATCATCAAGAATCATTGGATTGAATCTGGAGATCAGTTCAGACATCCAGCCCTAATCATTACCATTACAAATGATTGCCAATTACCAATCATTACCAGAAAAACTCTGGAGGTTAAAAATTGACACATGTTGACGTTTCTGAAACACATCTGTTTATGATGCGGTTTTATGGACTCAACTGCGTCGACCACAGACTCTGTCGTTCAGTGTGCGCTGGCACATGCAAAAAAGCTTAATTCAGAGTCAGTAAGTAATAGATTACTATTAAATATTTAAAATGAAGAAATGAGTGAGTCTTTACTTTTTAGGAATTTTAATATCATTTCAAATCAAGCTATAACATATGAAATTTACTACCAAAAGTTGCAGTGGAGTAGTGGCCGCTGGTTCCTGAAGTGGTCTTCCAGAATCTGAATTCCCATCTCATTTTTCCTTTATCGACATCCTGACTGTTACTCAACACAAAAAGCGGGACTCTCCTGGATAATGTAACGAGCCCGTAGGCTTTTGTTTTAAATGATTTCAACCCCGTTGTCTGAGATATCAGGCTAATTTGGGCGGACGGGTCTGATTGCGTTTTCAGTTTTCTCATCTTTAGCTCGCGGCTCACGTGACGGAATTATTAGCGTAGTGATTGGATGTTTATGGCTGAAATTCACTTTTGGAGTCGCAGTTAATTTCTCCCCCCAACATTTTATGTTCACAAGCTTCTTGTACCTCTGACCTTTAAACAAAGGAAAAAAAGATATTTTCTCACAGCAGTTGTTAATCATTTCGACCGACGACCGAATCGGGAGAGTTTCGCGTTGATCCGAACTCTGAGTCTCTGGGAAACATCGATGGCACTTTCACCGCAGGAACCAGGAGCATCTGAAATAACATCCCCTACTTTGCAGCACAGATCAACACCAGCCTCGTGTGTTGGGATTCATGAGTGACTGGCTGAGTGGCCCATCAGGAGCCGTATATAATCTTTGATTTCACTCAGGTTGAGCTTCCAGAACCCTCTGCCCCGTCGTCTCCACTATGTATGACATGTTTCTTTCATTCAACTGCACTGAAGGGGCTTTTAAATAGTTTAATATGACATCATGGAAAACAGACTAACAAGGTGAAGCTGTTGTTGATCATTTGTGACTCAGATGAAAACAAGAAACAAAAATCATCCAGGTGGCTCCACACTATCACACACACCATGATGTTTGTGTGTGTGTGTGTGTGTGTGTGTGTGTACCAGTGTGCAGAGCTGCTCCGTCATGTGGGCTGAGCTGTACCATCGCTGGCATCTATCCATGAACACACACACGCAGAGGTGCAAGGACACATGTTGAACAGGCTCAGTAACGTTATATCCTCAGTGTTTTGTGTGTGTGTGTATCCGTGAAGCTGAATAAAAACACCACAGACTCAAAATGGAGGCCGTTACCCCTTTGATAGTAATAACACTGTCAGAGTGGGGCTGTGCGGTAGGGCCAAATGTAGGTCATTTCCTTTCCAGATAACGATACATATCCATATAGCTGGTGCAGTTTCTGTACATTCAAGAGTAAACACTTGAGATAACTGACTAAAGTCCCCGCGTCTTTGCAGATGTGAGTTGCGGCAGTGACGCTTCGCCACATGCTTTGCCTGATGCAACGTCTGAGTCTGGGGTTCGTTTTGAGCGCTCGACTTCGCGTTTTCTGGCTCTCATCCGCAGACTCTCTCCGGACTGTTTGACACGGTTCTTGTGTAGGTGGTAAAAGAGGTTAGCGGCGTTTGAGGCCGAAGCACGGTTTTCTGGTCCGTGTCAGACTTTTCATGCCAAAACCCTGTCCATGAGACAGAAGTAGCCCCTCTTGGCTGGTCGGAGTCCTTCTCCCCGTCCTGGGTCACATTCGCTCTCCTCCATGTTTGTTTGAGTGGCCTTCGGGCAGATTTCCTGCCTGCATCCGTGCCGTGCGGAACAACGCAAAGTCAAAGTTCAAATGAAGAATAATGCTGCGGTAAAGAGCGTGATTTAACAAAAACGATAGAGCATAATATGAAGCGCTTTTCTGTCGTCACACGACATTTATCGTTATGTGGCACAGCCCTATATCAGAATACACTTTAGTTCCCATTGGGATCAGCACTTGGACCACTTTTTTTTCTGTGTTCATTCTGCCACTTGGTCACAAGCAAAAATATAACAATGCAAATGATAATTTCTATTTTATAAAGACTTTATAACTGGAGGATCTCTGGCTTCTGGTCCAACAACAGCTGATCACAGATCTGAACTGGAGTCATTTAGAACTTTAGTTACTGACAAATGATGACTTAATGAGACTCAATAAGAGATTCAGAGGGATTCAGATTCGATAAGTGGATTTGATACTGGATTCAGATTTGATGAAATGCTGTCGAACCTCAACCCTGTGTCTCTATTCTCAGGTTTGAGCTCCACGTCCATCACGCTAACTCCCCTTCAGTCCGCCCTCACCTCCATCCTCCCTTCCTCCCCTCTTTTCTCCTGCTCCTTTCTTTCTCCCGCCTTCCCTGCATTCCCACTTCCTCCCCTGTCTCCCTCCTTTTGGTTTGTTTCTATGGCAGCGGGGCTGAAAGGGCGGAGCAACAGTTATTATTATATGCTGGTGCTGATGGAGATCATGAGAAAATGTGTGTGTGTGTTTCAGTGTGTGGGACAAATGTCTTCCGTTAGCATGTGAGGGTCATAATGTACTGCCCCCGAGCTTTCTGTGTGTGTGTGTGTGTGTGTGTGTGTGTGTGTGTGTGTGTGTTGCTTGCTGCATGGTCTATATTTATAGACCGCATAGCTGAGACCCCGGAGGACTCTGCTGATGTTCCATTCGCACAGTTTCAGTAGATGTCTACTGTCTTCTGGGCACCGGGTCAAACTCAGTCTCTCCGTGTCTTGGTCTTTGTTTCTGCTGAAACGGGCTCATGTCCATTTTGGCCCGAATATAAGACGACCCCCACTTTTCCAAACCTGATTGCCAGAAAAGAAAACCGTCTCATATTCGGGCCAGTACAATACTTTAAAGTAGGCCTCAGGTTGTGGTTCACAGGGAAACCAGCCTGTGCAGCTGATTGCATGGGTTAAAAGGGAAGTGTGTGTTTTCCGCCAGACGTCCAGGAGACATGAGGCTAGAAACACATTCAGTGCCACCGTTTTAAGTTATTCCAGGGACATGACTCTAGAGATGACGATGTCGGTCACCACTTCGGTCCAGACAGACTCAGTGATTGTTGGATGGGCTGTGATGAAATGTGGTGATCCTCTGACTTTTCCTCTAGCGCCACCATCAGGTCAACATTTTAATTTGTCCAGAACTTTGGATTAGACCAAATACCCGCAGAGCCAATGTACTCTGTGTCTAGTGCTAATATGCAAACGTTACCATGCTAACACGCTAAACATTGGCATGTTAGCATTGTCCTTGTGAGCAGAAACAGAAAATACCAACACACGAGAGTTACATCGCTTGTGGGCGGGAACAGCGCTATCTGCTCTGGCACGTGATGCTTTGATAACAGAGGCTTAAATGGTGACCGACAAACGGAAGCTCCTGCTTTAACCGGACCTTTAATGTTTTTGTGCATGGTCCATTGATCGATTAGTGGATTGACAGAAAACTACCTGGGAACAATGTTTCATTTTTCTCTGTTCTATATCTTTGTAAACTGAATCTTTGAGTTTTGGACTGTTGTTTGGACAAAACATGACATTTAAAAACATCACCCTGAATTCTTGGAAACTGCGTCTAAACTAGGTCATCGATTAACCTAAAAGCATTCAGCTTAACCTTAATATCAGATTTTCAAAGACTGATATATGGACATGATATCCTGTAAAGTCTAAATGTTCAGGAAACTCAAAAACAGATCAGAAAAGACGACAAAATCCTGCTGCACAGGTGTTTTAAAAACAAAATAAAAAATGAAAAGAGAAACTTAAGCTTGAAAAAACACAGAGTTTAAGTGAGACATGGAGCAGTGAAACCTGACGCTTTCCTAAACCCACACACACACACACACACACACAGTGAGGATAAGGTGTTGTGGTTAATTGGTTGGTATTTCAGTTTCCCTCCAGACGTGGCCCCTCGCTCTCTAAATGCCCTCTTTGTGTCAGAGGCTGCTCAAGTCTTTTTCCACAAACCCGCTCATTCACAAGCTGCTACCTGACTCCGCTCACCTCCACCTCCCAGACGGGTGGAGGGGGGCAGCGTCTGGGCCTCAGTAGAGAGTCCACATGCAGATGGATTAAAGATCTCACCTGCCATAACAGAAAGTCTCAAATCTCTTCTATTCAGCATCCTCTCTCATCGTCCTTTCGGTTACACATTTTGCAGCTTTTTGCTTATTACCCCATATTTTTAAGAGCGTGTGTTTTCTCCCTTCATCACAACGTGTTTCATTTTTCCACCTGGATGATTTCACAGCGACAATATGAATCACATTGTGATCAAGACAACAGCGGAAAAACTCACTTCACGGTCCTTTTCCATTTTCCTCCAAGTTTCAAAATGAGACCATCTTTCATAGAAATTCCTCGATAATTATGAGTCAACCCCGACTCCTAAAAACTACGTTTACTTTTTAATAATTGAAGTGTTTTCACTGAACATACTGTATCGGCAAACACGTGACAAGGCATTTCGTTCGCTTTCCACTCTCATGGTTATATGTAGGAGCTCAAGACACTTGGTTAAGCTTAAGAAAAGATGACGGTCTTGATCAAAAACTTGTGCTTCTTGTATTTCAGCCTTAAACTTGTTTCTCGTGCGTTCTTTATTTCATCAAGCCAGATTTATTTATACAGCCCAAAACCACAAACTTAGTACATGATACAAAACAAAGGAAAACTGTTCTGCAGGTCATAGTTTATCTTTACTGTAGACCCCACATCGCAGACTGCCGCATCGTGCAGTCATATTATAGGAAATATAATGAAAATAAATACCAAATAAGACCTGGGCCTGGGTTTATCAAACTGCTAAAAGTAAACATGTTTTTATCAAACTTATTGTGACTTGAAAAGTCTCTTAAATGTCAAAGAGCCGCAGAGACGGTTAAGTCGGTTCAGAGTGTCACGGCAGTTGGTAGCAGCACAGTCAGACAGGTGGACAGGCAGGCAGGTACAGACAACAGGTTACTACACGCAGGAACCCACACAGAGACATGGGCGCACGATCTGACAAGGAGCTGGTGGAAGTGGCTGGTTTGAATACCGACCGTGCAGGGAAGCTCAGGTGACTGCCAATACGAGACAGGTGAGCAGGTGGATCTGGGAGGAACGTCCGAAGACATCTGTTGGGCAGATGCAGAGTGGCAGGAGACGGAGTGTGGTCCAGGGGAGGGAACGAGCGAGCCCAGGGACGAACCGTGACACAGAGTAGACCCGCCATGACGGCGGCATCTGTCTGCTAATGATCACAATAATAATAATAGCACATCAGCTGAGGCAGTCGAATTAAGAACAGAGTAGTTTCAGTCATTATTTGCATTTGAACATTTGTTCTTACATTGAGCCACTTTTTGCTTTTTGCTCTTTTTTCATTTATCGGATTCCAAACCAGAATAAATCCGGCCCCGGTGAGATTCACAGTCTCCGACCGTCTCCTCTGTCTGCTCTCGTCAGCGTGGAGCTAAATTCTCCTCGTTGTCTGGTTTCTGTGAGGAACCTCGTCCACCGGCGGCGGAACGTCTCGCAGCAGAGTTTGGTTTCCATTTCAGACAATTTCCTGTTAATTCATCCCCGTTTATCTATTTTTACATTATAAATATATCAGATTGCTGATTGTTATTTCTGGAGATTTAAAGATTTCACACAAATAAAATAAACTTTATTAAAAAATGAAAAACCTAAGGAAAAAAAAAACGTAATTATCGAAATAGTTGCTGATTAATTTCCTAGAGATCAACACATCGATTTATCGACCGATCATTTCAGCTCTGGTGGACTAATACCATCAACATGCGGGTCTCAGGATGTGACCCGTGATCTCCGATGTCAGAACCCTGTGCTTCGCAGAACTGTAACTCTTCCTTCACTTGAAAAAACATAACCATGATGGACATAATCCAGGCAGCTCTTACATTTAATTCAACATATTTTAGCTAAACAAATTAGTAAATTATTAGTCCTTGGAGTCAGAGGTCCAAAAGCAGCAATGCCCATGTTACTCAGGCTTTGTCTGCGCTCCTGTGAAGCCTGCGAACGCGTGTCCGAATTCCTGTGTTGATTTTCCTGGTGGAGGGCGAGACCTGTCTCCTCATAAACACAGCTGGAGAGATTCTGGCAGCAGTTTTATGCAGCAAATCTCTGACAGTTTGGATTAGACGTTTCCAAAAAGGGGGGATTTAATGAGCATGAGGGTACCTGCCTCATTTTTGCACTTTCAAAAACCGTCATGAGTCCCATGCTCTGAAGTTAAACTGGTGTAAAGAAACACTTCACTTTAACCCTGACTGACCACCGGGCATTAGACACCATACTTTTTATTTTTCTTAGACAATTAGATTTAATCTATAACTTAGAATAATTTTAAACAGCATGTGAAATGGAGATAGAGTTTTCACAATGTATTTCTGTGGAACAGTCATTCAGGAAATAGGGTCTCTAATCATAACATAACTCCCTTGTTACTTTCACATTAAATTCAATTAAACCAGATTAGATTTGGGGGTGGGGCTGTCAGCCAACGTGGCAGCTCTGTACTAATCGTAATTACACTCTTGGCAGTGAGCTGGTTTTATCTTCATCCTCATCAGATGATTCAATCTGACAGACCAAACAATGTCAGTGATAATCAGCCAATCACCAGCAGCCAGATGAAACTAGTGTCCTGTTAGACCTGATGAGATCAGATCAGTCAAGGTTTATTGATTGGTTTGATTTAGATTTGTTCAGTCTTTTAGCGCCTTGGTTTCCAACCTTTTGATGTCAGTTCTAGCGAGGTACATTTAAGAAGACTCTTCTTCCTGTATTTGAGTGTACAGAGATATCACTGTACCGTACCCTGGCTCCTGGAACCCCAGAAACCTCCCCAAAGGCTCCTGTAATCTCGTAAAAGATCACCGATATGCCGACGGACCCTCATTAAGGATTTTCAAAACCCCCTGAGAGTCCTTTTTAACTTCCTGAGAATATAAGGGGGAGTGCCCCAAGAATTGTCACATGAAGTTTCCAAAGGACCCCTGGAACCCACTCAAGAGCCTCTGGAACCCTTATAAGGATCACTGTAACCCCCTTAGAACTCCAGCAAGGTTTTGAACAATCCTCGTCCTGAACTAACAGTGAGTGCTAAACATCCTGGAGCACTCCTGGAGTCCTCTTAAAGATCAGCGAGCCAACTGAAGGAATCTGAGAACTGTTAGAGCATCCTTAAATCTTGCTAAAACTTTCTGAAGGAACCCAGGACTATCCTCATGGACTGGTGGTACCTACTTCGGGATCACAGAAACCCTCTTGAATCAAGCTCTGCGGAAGTCTTCACACTCAAAAACATTAGCATTTTATCAGTCCATCAGTTATAAATGTGAGTCTACAAACTAATAAAGGTGATTATTGCTTTTTTTTTTAACTTTTTGAGTGCCGCCTCTTTCCTGAATTTGCTTTGTGGAAACACACACCTTCACTCTTTGAATGATGTCTGCAACACCCTTGAGTAAAGCTTGGATATCTTGTAGGATACTTGGAACCTCCTAAACACCATCTTAAACCTCTTAAACCAGAGAAGAAATGCTGAAAGCTACTTTCAGTACTCCAAGGACTAGAGAAATCCATTGAAGGTTCTCTTTAAATCCTGAAGCATATCAAAAAAAAGCTGTGACAAATGCCTGAAACCTCCTTAAGGACAACTTGAATCTCCAGAACTTCATAAACAAGGCCTGAAATGATTTATAGGACTGCTGGAACCTACTTTTGCATCCCTGAAACCTCATTGAAGACTTAATGAACTTCGGACATCTCTTGAATGTTCTTTAGAATTCCCAAGCCGTATCTGAAACCTCTTGAACCATATCTGAAACCTTTCAAGGACAGGCAGAACCTCTTGGAAGACAAGAATACAACCTCCCACCCCTAAAACTTTCTAAAAGACCCCTGAGGACTGCTAAAACCTAGTTAAGGAGCACTGAAACCCCCCGTTGACTCCAAGAACTGGGGAATTCACTGAAACTCTTGCAGAAAATCTAAAACAAGCCCCTGAAGGAAACCTCCTTAAGGACAGTTTCAGTGTCTTCTATGATACCTGGACCCTCCTGAACAACAAAACGAACTTCCTAAAGGACCTCTGAGACAAGTGAAGGACTACTGAAACCTTCTTCATGATCACTTAAATCATCCTCAGGACTGGAGATATTACTTGAAGGTCCTATGAAATTCCTGAAAAATATCTAATTCTCCTCTTAAGTGAGCCATGAAATGCTCTTGAAATGCTCTCAATGTTTAAATCTCCTTAAACACCCTGAGAGCTTTCTAGAAAAAAAACAAAAAACCCTCAAGCACAGCTGAAACACGTTTAAGGATCACAGAAACCCTTTTCAACAGGCCTGGAAGGCATTTGAAACTTCCCGAAAGAGACTCTTGAATGTATTGTGGGACCACTGACACATCCTCAGGACTGCTGCAACCTCCCCAATGATGCCTGGAAACTTTTGGTGGGATACCTGGTCTCCTTGAGGGACATTTGTATCCTCCTGTTGTCTAAACTCCTGAACACCATCATCATTACTTTGCTGTTGTGGGAATCAAATCGGTGACCTGCCTGATACAGGACTTGAAAAAGAAATGGAGAGGGGTGTACTGTAGTAAAGTACTGGGTCACACAGACTCCCCTGGGAAGAAGCTGATTGGCTGACAGAGATAACAATCTCCTCTTGCCACGTCAACAGTTGAGTGCCCTGTCCGTCAAGCGTGTGTTCCCACGGTAACAAAAGCTCCCATTTCCCCCCATCAGATCCCCACGCCCCTAACCCCTCTACACACACACACACACACACACACACACACACACACACATTTCAAAGGGTTGGGAAAGTTTCCAGTGAGAGATTGGACCAGTGTGTCTGCTATTGTACTTCTATCTTTGTGAGGACTAGATGTTGAGAGTGAGGACATTCTGTACAGTCCTCTTTTCTTCAGAGGGTTGTTTGGGGGTTTAGACTTGGTTTAGATGTGGTTAAGAATAGAATGAGGTTAGGATTAAGACCTAGGAGTTGTGCTCTATTAATAAGTATAGAAGTACATATGCGTGTCTGTGTGTGTGTTGGATTCTGCGATCAGGGCAAATATTTTTATTCTCAGGAAGAGTGAAAAAGGCCAATTTGATCCTATTAGACTGAAAAAGAGGCTCTCTCTCTCTCTCTCTCTCTCTCTCTCTCTCTCTCTGTCTCTCTCTCTCTCTCTCTCTCTCTCACACACACACACACACACACACACACACACACACACACACATACACACAGGTTGCATTTTCTTCTGAATGAGGAGATCATTTAAGAACATTTGGTTGCCAAAAGCTGGTGTTGCACCTGCCAACTTACTTTTAAAAAAATGAAATCCTTAATACAGAGAACAGGATGTAAAATGCGGACATTTTACTGACTAACTTGTCAGCTTTACATTTTCATCAGATGGCACCAGCCTGATGAAAATAATCTGAATAATCTGAAATAAGACAGAAGCATCAAAAGGCTGCTAAAGCCCCCGTGACTTTACCTGCTGACTAACGTGCGCTTTTCCACAGCTGCCGATGTTAAAGTTTGCAGTGTAGGCCTGTGATTGTCAGTCGGTTCGAGTCGAATCGGGGCGAGTAGGTCAGCTGGCGACTTGCCCTGGATGTAGGTCGCTATAAGCCAGCCATAATGGTTTGACCTAGCGGCTACATTCTGTGTCTACTCTGGCTCAGACTCAGAAAAAAACATTTGAGACATTTTCTTGGAAAGCTGTAGGACGCTCGTGCCGGTTGCCCCAGTATACCCTGTCTTGTGCGAGTCCTTGTCTCCCCGAATCGCAACCATTGAGGAGGCGGGTGCAAAGGCAGCGCGACCCATAGAGCCACAATAGCCACATTTATGGGAAATACACCAAGTTGAAATAAAATGGAATGGACTGAACCTTTAAGAGGTTTAGGAACCTTCAAAATTTTGACCAGATTTAACATGCGGAGTGATGGGTGAGTAGGCTTTACATTTTCATCAGATGGCACCAGCCTTCTCTCATCCTACTGAAGCTTTGTTTTTAAAATTTGTGCTGCTTCCCCTCAGATATACAATGAACATGTTGAAAAATCTGTCGCTGAAAAACAGGCAGAAAACGGTGAGTCTCACTGAGCAACTCTGTCCCCAAGAAATGATGTTCATATACAACAAATTTGCAATAACAAATGTGTTTTGTAGAAAACGTAATTGCAACCGGATCGTTTTTTAAATTAACGTGATGAGGAAATGATGTTAATTGATGAATTTGACAAGTTGTAAATATTTTGATACTGAACATATAAAGTCTGTGAACATATTAAATGTTCACAGACAACGTGTTTGTTTTCCGCCAAAATATCTGATCCTGCAGCTCAACATCCACCTGTAGAGACTCCAGCGTCATTAAACTGGTTTATGGTTCTGTTCAGACTCTCACAGCACCTGGTTCAGGTTCGAGAAAGATCCTGGTCTGGTTTAATAGAGAAGAAGACCAGGTCAAAAGAGGACGGCTGTGCTGTGATTTTAGCTATATTTACCTATTAAATGAAAACTCCGGGAGAAAGTTAGACGCTGCCGTGCGGTCAGTTGGATGAGACGTATAGAGAGGTGTCGCCTGCGGAGGGAAACCCTCGACCTCACGCTCGCGGGGCAACGCTGGCGACTCTCTTCTACCGAAAGTAGCTAAGGCTTGTCCAGAAACTCGCTTGATTTGTCTCTAGGTGCTTTCGTGAAGGGAAGTCACCGAAAGGGTCTGTAACGTTGGTAAATGTTGCAACGAAGGCGCCAAGTTGGCAACTCTGCCTGTAAACGCCCCCTGATGACGTAATAGACACAGTTTGCTCCGGTTCATTTTGAAAGAGCAGCGACCAACGGGGAAACTCCGACGCTCTGCCGGCCGACCAATGGTGTAACTCCGTCACTCAGTCAGTCAGTGAGTCAATCGGTCATTCACACTCGCAGACCACAGACAGGACTCTGGATGTGAACCTGGTCTCTGGTCTGACAGTCCTGATCTCTGTACGTCCTCAGTCCACCTCCTGGTGACTCGGCCGCTGTTAACAGACGCATTAAAATGTGAACGTAATTTCTGGGAGATGGGGCTGCAGTGAGGCCAGGTGATACGTAGATGGTCGGATGTGAGAGGATCTGATCGTCACCCTGAGGTCCTGACACCGTCTGCGATGTCCCGATCTTTATCAGACATTTGACAGTTCTCTGTGTGTGTGTGTGTGTGTAAGAACGATGTGATCCTTCAGTCTGGTCAAAGCTGGGACAGAAATGTCTTTTTTTTGATGTGAGATGTCATGAAACGGCTTCGGTTTCTGAGCTGCTGCTGCTCCGAGTGTGTTTGCTTCTAACATCTGGATGGAACAGGCTGCTAAACTGTTTGAATGAAGTGAGAGGTTAGAGTGAGTACACACACACACACACACACACACACACACACACACACACACACACAGCCAGCTCCAGGGGAGAGAAGAGACACACTGCTGCCTTGTTTAAAGAGAAGTGATACTTGAGCTGAATGAGTGTGTGTGAGAACAGACCGCTCAGTGTAAAGTCCACTCAGTGAGCCTGAAGGCCACCAGCACACACACACACACCCCCCCCCATCACACACACACACCCCCACACACAGTGTAATGTCTTTATACCTTTTTCTGGAAAAGTCTGTGAGCAGACGTTCCAGGAAGAGCAGCTCAGAGAATTTCCACTCATCAGAAAAAAACTTAAATCAGTGAAACCTCTGTTGGCTCCACTGAACAGAAAAAGCTCAGTAAAATAAAATAATCGTACAATTACATTCAATTAAAAATAAAGTTTGCTGCCCTTGACAGCTCTTCATTCAAACAGACTTTCTTTGAACAGTCAAATAAACTTCACACTGAAATAAATGAAAATGATCTGTCGTTCTTAAAGTTAATCAGTCTCGTTCCATCCGCCTGTTTAAATGATTTCTTATCCCATGAGCATATAGGACATATGGGACACACAGTTTTAAAAGGTAAAATCACACTTTTTTTGGTTTTACAGTGAACTTACTGAAATGTGAATTACAAAACTATTTAAATTTTACATTCCTGCTCACAGTCGTACCCATGTTCAGGTTGATATGTAAAAGCACTAAAGTTTTACAGTTACGAAGCCGTGTGTGTCAAACCTAATCCAAAATCTGGGGCTGGGCTGCGTTAAGTCTTCAGGCAGTCAAGACCCAAATAAGTCAAGTCCCGCGGCAGACGAGTCCAAGTCAAGACTCGCATTGTAATTTTCATGATTTAAAGGAAAGCTTCCAGCATTCTCACAGTTAATTCTCACCAAGTTTCATTCACATGAAACCAAACCACGTTGTGTCCATTCCTCAAGCAAACCGGAGATGCATCATTTCACCGTCATAAACGACTGTTTGGCCAACACGCCGGCGTCATGTCATCCATTGGATTATTTATTTTTTAATGTCTGCAATCCGTAAATAAAACATATCATTTCATTTCATGGACTAAGGTTATGGAGTGAGGTGGGGGGGTAACTTATTCCCTGCGGTCCCTGGTAATTTAACTTTGTTCCAGACAGGATTTTAAACTTTAAGAAATTACAGGATGTGGTTTGTAATAGATTTGAACATTCCACAGGAAAATAACCCCGTTTTACTTTGGGAGGTTTTTGAATTTAGGACTTTTATGAATGAAGTTCTGCCACTTCTGATGTGGTATTTGTACTTTCACTCTAAATCCGCCGTCCAGCACCGGGGACCGGTGAACGTGAGGTTCACTGCGGTTTATAACTCGAGTCAATCGAATTTAACGAGTCCGCCGATTCGGTTACGGGTGTGAATCGACACCCAAGGCCGCTCAGAGCTGCGAAAGACAAACATTCGTAGTGACTGGTCCAAAACACGGAAGGGTCCTTCGAGTCTGCGTCGAGACAGTTTTCCCACAGGTTCACACTGTGATGGACAAAATGGACGAGACTTTGTCTTTGTCCCCGTGTTACCACGGTAACCTGCTAAATCATTTTCCTGGACAAAAATCCCAGATCTGTGATGTATCCGAGTCAAAATCCAATTAGTGACCTGCGTGGTAAAAATATTAATGGAAGAGAAATCCGCTCCGGTGATTAGACTGGGCCCAGTATAACACATGCAGTAATTACAATATGTCCAGTCACTGGTGTGATACTGGGAATCTATTTAATTAGAGTTTCAGCGGTAATTGGATCATGCGTTATTAATTAGAACACGTTTAATGATCAGTGAATATCTGCTGAACTGTTCACATCGGTGGGTTCAGATCACGTTGGGGGAGGCGGGAGGGCGGGCGGCGGACGCATCACCATGGTAACCGCAGCCAGTCAGGAACAGGTCAAGTGGTTTAAAGCTTCGACAAACCGCAGGATGTGACTTTTGACCCCGACTGGCTCTCTCTGCTGAGCTCTCTCTCTCTCTCTCTCTCTCTGTTCACAGTCTACCTCTCTCTACCTCTCTGTGCCCACCTACAGTGAATGCAGCAGGCAACAGTAGAAGAAGAAACTTTGAGTTACGAAGCAAAACGTAAATAGACCAGGACGTACAACAGACGTTTCCTGCATATTTTCAGAGCCGACTTAGATTTCTAATCCTTCCCGGATTCATCATTGGATCGCTACAGAACGCGACCTTTTGCCCGTGGTCTCTTCAGGGGAAACCACGGATTTGGACTTTTCATTCAAGTGAATCTGATTCTCAGGTGTTTTTGTGTATTTTCATTTCATGTTATTCTCTACTTTTCCTCCACCAAAATGTCAGAGGGAAATATCGGACTTCTTAATTCTGACTAGTAGCTGGAGTTACTTTTCACTTTACAGAAAACATTTTAATGAGGCTTCGTTTTAAGGCAAATTAAACTGCCCAAAAGTATAGAATGTGGTGTATGTATTACGTCTTAATGGGTTACTATTTTACATAATGGTATATAATGATATGACCTATATAACATTGACAATAACCACTTCAAGTAAGTACAATTTATTTAAAAAAATAAACGGGAAATTGAAAAAAGGCACTTTACATCACATAACGTTACATTTGACGCTTGGCCTACGATAGGTGCACTGAAGCTGAAGTCGGAACAGAGGCAAGATTTTTATTTAGTTGTTTATTTATTTCTATGAGCGCTTTTCTGTCTCTAGCCCTGAAAACAAATAATAAAGAAACACCGATAGATGCGTCAGTTAAATGAATTATTTACCGACTTATTAACACTAGTGTTCGCAGCGCCGCGATTCGCCGAGTCGGCATTTTGTTTGGGTTCGTGACCGTACACCTACGCTACATACGGGCCTGGAGTAGGACGGGTGTGCACACACAGTGTTAGGTGTGTAAGTTGATCCTACTAAGTTTGAGACCGAGGCTGCATGGGATTCATAAAACAACCGTCAGTATCATATCAGCCGTATCAAATATTAGGTAAAATTCATATGAATGATATGGATGAATATCTGAGGACGGACACCTTGTAAATGAAGTGAGTGGTGGATAGTTTGCGTAGGTTTTGGTCTGTTGCAACCCAACATCTGAATATATGGTTTTTTATATATACCTGTGGCGTTTGGATGAATGGTGTTGATGATATTTTACTCACTGACAGGTTTTTCTGGGAAATTCTTTGGAAATCGAACCCTCAACCTCCCACTTACTAGTGCCTTGCTGCAGCCGGCTGCTGCTGCCACAGGTCGGTGTCGAGGCTTAATGGCCTGTAGCTTGAGCCGAGGCTGTTGCTGCTGTTTGCAGTGCTGTTGGTTTATCAGAGGAGCGGAGCTCTGGCTGAACTAGAATATTTGACGCACGTTTATCGATACAGTTCTGGACAGAAACTCTGTTCGGTTTGTGACACATCATCCAGCGGCTCTAGCAACAGAGTCATCGTGTTGTCGTCGTTGTGTTTGTTGGTCGTTTATTTCTGCTTTAGAACGTAACCGTCACATAAATGTTCGGTTCGTTCGTTGCTGCTTTAAACCTACGGCGTTGATAAAGAGCAAAGTTTCACCAATAAAAACGACTCGAAGTGCATTAAACATGAACATGTAGGTGTTTTGTAACCTGGGCTGAACCAAGAGAAAGGAATTATTTTGTTCCACTTGTTCCTTCATCTTTACACTCAAACTGCAGTAACATGCGAGCCGGGACGGTGGCGTCCGAACAACTGCACCAGGTCAGTTTAACACGTGTCGGTTTCCGTCTCGGGACAGTTTGAGACGTCCTCCTGCAGGACCAGGGTCTGATCCGGCTGTGGACGATGTTGTTTATTTCATTCCGGAGCAGTGCAGCGTCTCCTAGTTTAAGTTCTCTTAGAATAGAAATAAATGTAGAGTCAAATCCCCGACAGCATTTACACGTTTCAAAACATGAACTGAACCCAGTTTCCCCGAAGCATCTTAAAACTAAGGTGACCTTAGCTCGAGGACGAACAGTGGGACCGAGACCATCTGGATCTTAAACCGCTTCTGGGAAACCTGAAGAATACAACAGGCTTTTTTATCCTGTGCTTTTTCTTCTCTTTTTATGTTGTAAATAAATGCGTTGTGTTTGTTGGTCGTTTATTTCTGCTTTAGAACGTAACCGTCACATAAATGTTCGGTTCGTTCGTTCGTTGCTGCTTTAAACCTACGGCGTTGATAAAGAGCAAAGTTTCACCAATAAAAACGACTCGAAGTGCATTAAACATGAACATGTAGGTGTTTTGTAACCTGGGCTGAACCAAGAGAAAGGAATTATGTTGTTCCACTTGTTCCTTCATCTTTACACTCAAACTGCAGTAACATGCGAGCCGGGACGGTGGCGTCCGAACAACTGCACCAGGTCAGTTTAACACGTGTCGGTTTCCGTCTCGGGACAGTTTGAGACGTCCTCCTGCAGGACCAGGGTCTGATCCGGCTGTGGACGATGTTGTTTATTTCATTCCGGAGCAGTGCAGCGTCTCCTAGTTTAAGTTCTCTTAGAATAGAAATAAATGTAGAGTCAAATCCCCGACAGCATTTACACGTTTCAAAACATGAGCCGACCCCAGTTTCCCCGAAGCATCTTAAAACTAAGGTGACCTTAGCTCGAGGACGAACAGTGGGACCGAGACCATCTGGATCTTAAACCGCTTCTGGGAAACCTGAAGAATACAACAGGCTTTTTTATCCTGTGCTTTTTCTTCTCTTTTTATGTTGTAAATCGTCGTTGTGTTTACGTAAACGTGCTGTACAAACTGATTTAATATTATTGTTATTATTGGTTTTTATTGGCTTTTCTCTCTGCGACTAGTGTCAAGTCTTTACAAGCTGATTTTCCTACAAATGACCTGAAATCAGAGGCCGTCTGGAAGGAAGGCAATCAAACCGGAAACCGATGATCTGGAAAATGACCAGGAGGATCAGAAAGTTCCGTTTAATATATTAAATATTATCCGACGCTAATGAGACGGAAAATGTCTTCATCGTGGTCGTCACCATCCGGCGAGCAGCAGAGGTGGATGCTGGAGCCCGCAGTGCCGCCCCGGGGCAGCGGTGTTTCTGATGGTCGCATGCCACCGAGCGACGGGGAGGAACGCATTAACACAGAGGGCGCGGCGTAGATGCAGACCGGCGTGGGAACAGAGCAGAGGACACGTTGACACGTCTGACCTCTGAATAACAGAAGTGAGGATCTTCAGAGTGCCTCTGCACAGGAAACTAATCTCACAGACAGGAAGCTGCACTCACAGTATCGTATGAACAGGAACCTTATCAGCCTCTCTCGCTCTGTGTTCTCACGTTTTCTCCTTAACCAGCTCGACGAAGACGTTTGATTCATAAGACACGTGCAGAGGGGACCGTCCGCCCCCACCCGCCATCAAATATGTGCCGCTTGCTTTCAAAGACTTGGGACAAGTGTGTTGTTGGTCGCTGTCCCCCGACCCCGTCTCCTAGGAATTACATTTATATGCAACTAATTTGCAAATGCAAATATGTTTTGTGGGAAACATAATTCTGACCAGATTAGATTTTGTATTAAGATAACCTGGAAAAGTTGTTTCTTTACGTTTCCTTCTCCTGATGACACGACCTCAGTGTTTCTCTTTTACTATCGACACTAGGCTACGGCTTCTGTTACTACCACTGCTGCTGCTAGCTCTTTAGAGGGCTGCCAACATGGCTGCCGCGCTAGCATGCGTGCTAAAAACAAAGCAGCGGGCTGAGCAGCAGTTGGAGGAAACGGACCGAAAATCAGACACCGAGATTCCGAGCCGCAGACGGAAGCATCACAGCTGACAGAGAGGCTAACTGCCTGTTAGCATGCATGTCAGCCTGTCGCCCTCCTGGTGCACCACTCGGTTACCACGACAACTGTGCGTGTGTGTGTGTGTGAGAAGGAATCGGCTTGACTCACACCATCTCCTATCACTCAACAATCACACACACACACACACACACACACACAGATGAGGTGAAATGTCCTCCAGACTGTGAAGCGTGTCCTTGTCCTCCTCGCTGTCTCTCTGCTGCTGCAGCCGCTGGTAACATTAGCACACACACTCACACACACACACACACACACACACACACAAACACACACACACACACACACACACAGTTGGACTGGGAGGCGAGGGTTTAGCCATGGCTGTGATTGGCCAGTGAGCCGATTTGCCCACCAGGATTTGTCCGGGTATGTCCAGTCTGACCCTGCACACACACACACACACACACACACACACACACACACGGGCCCTAAATCATTTATAACTTCTCACAGATATATTCTGTGTGTCGCTCGTGGCCGATGTGATGTCCTCCAAATGCCACCAGACTCACTGGTGGAGGACGTGTTCGGATCTTTACTAACTAACAAAGACCAGGAGGCAGATTAATAAAACTCTGTGTAGATTCGGGACTAAAATTGCGTTTGTGCAGAAAGACAGAAGTACGCAGTCGCATTTTCTTCATCAGATTCGTAAAGCTGTGCATACGCCTGCTTCTGTTTTGTGAATCTCAATCACGGTGGGCCAGGGCGCACGTGCACGAGCCCCGTCTCGTCTCAGAGCGACGCTTGTGACCGCTCATTAGACCCGTCCGCGAGACGAGCGGCGAGGAAGAGGTGCAGCGTCGCCGCCTGTGTCGCATCGGCGAGGTTCTCCAGCGGCAACAGAGCAGCTGTCGGGGCGGTCATCCTTATTAAACATCCAAAAGATGATCAGCGAGCGGGTTATAACGCTGATATTGAAACAAACTTCACAGATGGAGATAAGATGAAAAGGTGGAGAAATAATGGCTTCATCGCTCACAAACTCAAATTTGACAGATTCCTGGGTAGATACAAAAAATAGAAACACAAGCAGGGAAACTGGCAGAGCCCTAAACCGGCTCTGTCACATTGAATCTCCTCCTCAGCATTTCACCTGTGTGGGCGCTGGTCTGAAGTCTGCTGACGTGCGCACAGTCTTTCATAAAACCGCGGTGTGCTCGGTTTTATACACGTGGACCCGAAGTTTGTCATTGCGATGGAGGCCGAACGGCAGACAGTGACAGACCGGCGCTGCCTCGTGGCTGACGGATCCACCGGTCCATCAGCCACGAGTTTAACATGATCTTTAGCTAAGGTGTTTTTGTTTATTTCACCTTCAGCCACCGGATGTTATTTTGTGAGCAAAAGAGTCTCAATTTATAAATTTGCGTAAATTGCAATCGAAGCTCCTCATTTCTCTGAAATGAAGTAAAAGCGATAAAAAAGCCACTTATATAATGTCTGGGTGAAAAACATGGCAAATTGCATTTCATGTTTATTCAAGATGTGGTGAAGTTGTATTAATTATTGGGTCATGTTTGAATGTAAATGTTGGACATTACAAGATCTGTCATTCATTCAGTTTTCGTTTTTGTTATTTCTTTCCTTCTATTTTAGACACGTCCCGGTTGTTGAAAGTCCTTTTCGAATATAACTTATTTAGGTGTTTGTAAAAAGAGAAAAGTAGGAATCAAGTGAAGGAAACCGGAGGAAAGGATTTGTTTTGATTTTCAGTTGCTCTTCAAAAATCCATAATGTAAAGAATGTATATTGATTGAAAAAACTGATTAAAAAAAGATGGAAGAGGAAAAAAGAAATCAGGAACTTCAACCCGGTTAAACCCAGTGAAACCAGTGAGTTCATGTGGTCTGACAGGAGGGTAGGAACCAAAACGCTGCCAGATTTTTGTTCCTACCGTCTCTTTGTCTCAGTTTCTATTGGATGTGACAGTTGATGTTGAGAGGAAGCGGCATGTGAAAATAAAGAAAGAGCGCAGCCAAACTGACCAGTGTGTTTGTGTGTCTGACAGTGATACTGACGCTGAGCTTATAGTCTCCCGGGTTTGCTTCATTTCAAGACACACACACACACACTTAGACAAACAGACGTATTGACTAAAGGCTCAAATAAGCACAAATCCACTCCACGTATCGACCGAAACAAGAGCTCAGACGTTACGTATACAGCTCACACACACACACGTACCATGAAGTCATGGTGTTAGACAATATTTTTTGGGTCACTGTATAGTGAATAATATATCGTAAAGTGTACGATGACAGCAGAACGGAACCTACAACGACGCTTTTATCTGTGTCTGCTTCGTGTTAATGATGAGAATCGACTCGCCTCTTTCCTACGTAAATGTGCCGCATTATAGACGTCAGAACAAGTGGTACCACGTTCTGATAAGGCAGCATTTAGAAATAAGCAGTTTCTACATGGATTTGGGTCCAGATGTCCTGCAGCTCTTTTCCAGGAGACCAGTGGTCAAAGAGTCCACTGGAGACGTCTCCCTGATGAGTTCAAGAGATGAAAAGACAAAATGTCTACTAAATGTCTAATTAGTAAACGACCCGTTAGCCATCAATAAATCCTTTAATTAGAGCTGATAAAGCCTTTGTAAATGGTGTCTCATCAGATCATGGCACCCAACGAGCCAACGAGCTAAAATGGTGCTTATGTCTCTGAGTCCCTCGTATGTGAATGGGATTAAATAGCTGCTTTTCCGGAGAACTGCCGAGTTATTCAAGAAAATCCAGCTCGTCAGCTCCGCTAATCCTGACAAATCAACACACGTCAACTTGTGATGGTCCTAAATCCTGTTAGCTGAGCTCGCGGAAGTGGGTCCACACCTTTCTTGACATAGAAAAACACAAAAGCACTCCAACGGGGCAGCGTCCGCCTCTGTCGTGGTTTTCCTGGCAGCTGCGTTCCTTCAAGTTTAACCGCGTTTGTGAAACCATACGGTGTGTACATCATCTTACACTGAAATAACATTTTCCACTGAAGGCAGCATCTGTTTAAGCTGACGGGATGAAAGATTCAAATGGACGCCTGCCTGCTGATTGGAAAGGTATTTTCCATGGCTGTGGCATAAAGGCTAGAAAACGTTTCTGACAGTCAAACCTGGCTGAGATCAGACTGATGCTTTTAAGGCTTTTAGGACTAAGAGCTTTTTCTTTCATCGTTCTTCCTCCATCTGTCGGTCTTTGTTGGAGGGAAAGAAACAGAAACCGCCTTTGTTTCTGTCGTTTATTCAGCCTTTTTGGCTGATGTACTAATGCTCCAAACAGTTTTCTGCTCCTTTGTGCCTGCTCTGCTCTTTAGTTTCTGATGTTTTCTGTGTTTTGTTTCTGTTGTTCTGCGATCGGTTTTCCTGGCCGTCCTGCCGCCTCATCCTGCTCTCTGTTTCAGTCCGTCTGGCTTGAATACTAATGTTCCTACCAGTCCTCCGCTTTGATGTGTGTGAATTAACGGAGGGAGAGAAGAATGGCACTTTGTTTTGGTTGGGTCTGCTGTTCAAACTTCAGCTCCGGTCCGACCATAGCGTCTGTTCCTCGTGTTCTCCATCACTCTAGATTTGTTTTTAGCCCGTATGTCGCTGGCAGATATTTGCTGTTTTTCAGAGCTGAAGATAAGACACAGAATCTTGGCATCAGGCTGTTTTTACAGAAGGTTAACCAAGGATGGAGAGAGAGAGTCTTCTCACATTATAAATCGGTGTGAACAGCAGAGGAGGATTGTGGGAGTCTTGTGAAAAATCACAGGCGAGGTGTGAACAGTCAAAGTTAAGTTTACTCTTCACTTTACCAAAACCTTCCATTAGAATCTCTTCAGTAGACTATAAGATATCTGAGAAAGAAATCTGTCGTGGTTTCCATCACAGATGAGGGTTTGTGATCGAAACCACGACAGATTTCTATGAACGTCGCACGGGAGGAGCTGAGCCTGAAGGCAAAGCTCTGGATTTAAACCTACGCTCGGACCCTAAGCTGTGGCCGCGAACTCTGGACAGAAACCAAAAGAAAGAGACCGCGGATACTTTAAAGCAGTTAAAGTTCATCAACCGGGTTCATCTCTGCGTCCTTGCGAAGTAGATGGTGCCAGAAACTTGGTGACATAGTTATCACATGCGGGGCGAGAGGCCCGCGAGCCAGACGGTCGGAACGTGCTCGCTCACGTCAGTCCCAAAGGTCTCCCAGCTGGTACACGTTGTCTCATAACTGACCAAAAGCCACGCTTCTCCTGTGAAGCAGCTTTTACCAAGGCAGAGCATGGTCCCGCCCCTTCGTAAACACAGGCTGAGGAGGTCAGGTGTCCAGAAGTGCTGCTTCTTCGCATCAAAAGGACCCAGCTCAGGTGGCTGAGGCGTCGGATCAGGACGGATGAGGCCTGACCGGGAGGAGGCCAGAGGGCCGACCCAGAATACGCTGGAGGGATTACCTGTCCCATCCGGCCCTCCGTGTTTTAAGGTGCGTTTGAAGCCGGTTTAACCAGTGGTGAGGTTAGTTTCACTAGTCAGCTAGCTGTTAATGCCGCTCACTGTGCATCGGTCCTGCTTCTGCAGTTACCTGCAGGTCATTGACTGCATCTCGGAGCACTTATTTAGAACAGCGGCTAAACTGTTCACCAAGACTATGATGTATATAATAGACTAGATCCCACTCATTCTCTCTCTCCAACACACACACACACACACTTACTCTGACGCTGGAAGCAGAGTAAAGTCATTATGTTGTAGCTGTGGCCTTGACTTGCCAAGTGTGATCACACTCTTCACGTACCTGCCCGCCTCTGAATGTGTGTAACCAGTTTAATCTCTCTCACGCGCTCTCACACTCTCCAGCTGCTTTTCTCTTTGTTCTGCGCTTCATCTAACGGACGACAATATTAATGAAAAGCAGGTTAGAAGCTGTTGAGGAGCTACCAGGCGAAAAATTCCACCCAACACCGACAGAGCAGAAATAATTCATGACACATAAAGGAACTATTCTTTTCAGCACACACACACACACCCACACCCACACACCTCCTCTCAGTAGACAAATCATGGGAGTTGATACCAAACGCAAATCTACCGACGAAGCCCAAAAAACAGAAACCAGAAGGTTCAGAAAGTCAGTTTGACGTCATCCTTCAAACTCTGGGGATTCAGCTCTATTTTGAATTAAAGATCGTTTTCACTGAAATCTAAATGGTGTTGATGGATTATTAATCCACAAGCAGCTGGATTAGATCTGGTGTTTGCTTTCTTATCGTCAGACAAACTTGACCTCCACCTGGACAGAGAGGCTAGCTGGAATCCGAGGGGGCCACATGTTGACCAGCAGCTAAACTAGAGGGAAGTCTGAGGTAACGTAAGGGTAATAAAGGTCCAACAGGATGACACTGATCTTCTCCGTTTGAGTGTGAAATGGAAGGGATACAAATTAGGCAGAAGAAGTCTCACTGTTCACGCAAATCCACAGATACGACTTCTCTTATAGGCTCAAAACATCTGTTGGACTCGTATATTTAAGACCTTTTCCTGCCGTCAGAGCTCGTTAGTCTGTTTGATGCTGTACGATAGCACTTTTCAAGCCCCACGGAGGAGAACTGAGAGGCACTGTGAGGGTCGGTGGCTCTGCCAGATTTCCACAAACACTCTCTTGTAATGAGCCTCTGCGACCGCTGCCTCCGTCACTAGAACGACTGCTGCTGATAGTAGTAACACCAACACTTCTACCTCCTCACCCCTACGGAGCAGCGCACGCCGACACGAGGTGACGATGAGGTGCATCGTTGCAGGAGAGAAAGCAGTTTGGTTGCGTTCGGATCGTGACGTCCTGGTCTTATGTCGAAGCTTCGCCTTCAACTGCTGTTTCCCGTTGCACCGCCCCGTGTGAGCGCTTGACTTAGGTTTGTGTGACGTTAGGTCAGAGTTAGGAGAGGCAGAGAGGACGGGCTGGGGTAAGGGTTGGGGTGGCGCAAGGGAAAACGTCCCAGCACCACGTAGCTACTCACCCCGTCAACCGCGGAAAAAACGTCACATCACCCTTGGACCACTTCGTTACGCCCCGGCAAACACTGAACGGCATTGGCATAGCAAAACCACAGTGTTGCCTTTCTGAGATCCCCGTCGTTTTGAGGCTCTGAAGCCTGTGTGACTTGCTTTGTTTTAGCGTTTTACAGTAACGCTGTTATCGTTATTTTTGTCGAATTTGTTCCTTTTGGCTGCTGAGTAGTTTTGTTGATAATGAACTGATATAACGCCGCTCTGGGACCATGACCGTCCCATCACTGGTAGCCGACTCAGCATTTGATTTCCTTCTCTTCTCTGTCTCAGACTCACATCACTCTGACTCAGCAGATGAAACACACGGCACCGTTTTCCTGTCAGTTGTCCTTTGTGTCCTGTTGTCGCTCTGACATCCTGTTTGACATCTTGTTTTTCCTGTTGGTGGTGTGTGTGTGTGTGTGTGTGTGTGTGTGTGTTATTTCGAGTTTTGACCTTTCCTGTTGTAAACCAGTTGCTTGTTTTTCTTTCATCTGTGTCAGGAAATGTTTAGACTTTTCCTGTAACAAGGTTTGTAGCACCTGATGTAACAACTGTTAATTTGGTTTAAATGACTGAAACTGCAGAGAGAGCTGACTAACAGGATCATGGATTCATTCATTTTTCTCTCTCCCTCTCTGTCTCTGATTAAACACCATCTGCCGGGGGTGGGGGTGGTGGGGGGGGTGGGCTGAGGGTTGGGAGCCCCCTCGTTAGGGACCTCGTTAGGGACCTCGTTTGAAAGTGCCAGTCCAATCTGTTTGTGAAGCTCAGCCATGTGAACGGGCTCATCCGGTTTCTCTCTGTGAGCATGAAGATGAACATGAAGCCAAGCACTAATTTTACTATGCCGTTGCCGTCTGCCGCGCAAACACAGTTTCCGTTTCTACAGATGGTTTGACGCTGGATTTAAGCAACTGGAAAAAAATTGTAATTGGAGACTTTTTATAAGCTTAACTGTAACCGATTTATCGTATCAAACATTTAAAAACAATTTATGAAATGACTAGTTATAGTAACACGGTGTTAAATTTGTTATTCTAATCAGTGAGTTGTCCTGTTGTACTCTTTTTCCCTCAATACGAAGGTTTGACCTGTAAAACACTTTGAGTTTCATAATGTAGACGCACTTCTGTGTAGAATTTAGAGCAGTTCCTTAAACTCCTTTGAACCCTGCTGGCTCCACGTCACAGAGAACCCAAGTGCGACCGTAACCTCCAGGTTCTGTTCCATACGGAAGGGAACTTCATCCAAAGTGCCGCTGACATTTGTCAGACCACGCTGAAAACTACGAATCCAGCCCTGGAACAGAGACAGTATGTTGTTGTTTGCTTCATGTGTCTAGAGAAGGACGGTAGTTTTTAAAAAAAAAATGATGTACTACAGTTGTTTATTCAATTTTTTTTAAATAAATTTTTTTAGCAGCCTTTAGCGAACAGCGTTCCCCGTATTACGTGTCTGTAATAACGGCGGGACAGTCGAGCGCCTGCTGCCATTTGCAGTTTCTTTAACGGGAGCTGCAGTTTTTTTCCGGAGCAAAGCAATCGACGTTTAACTTTTTTAAAATCCCGGAGGTTTTGGTTTCTTACAGCAGCTGCTGCAGCGGCGCTGATGTGCCCGAGTATGTGGGAAGCGAACCTCGGGAACACGCCTCATCTTCTCAGAAAGCCCGATGAACGACGCGTCGAACGAGAGACCGAAGCAGGTCACAGAGGCCGGCGAAGCAGAGGCTCGCCCGGACGCTACGTCAGCTACACCGGATGCTGCCGTCACAGACGTGTCCTCGGCGTCTCTCAGCGGGACCACAGAAGCTCAGCGTCCATCGAGGCGTTTCTGAAACGTCCAAACTGTGATTCAGTGCATGTTTTCATCATGTTACGTAACAACGGTAAATCTGATTCGCACCGCTTTGGTTACAGAAAAAAGCTGTTTCCATTCAGCCCTCGTTGCACCTTCTCCGTTGCTGTCGTTGCACGACGAGAACAGGTCAGCCGACATCCTGCCTCCGACTCTTTTCCTCTGCTGGGCGACGCGAGTGGGTGTGAAGCTCAGTTTCACTCTCAGACTCCACGTTCAACCGTCACATCTTCTTATACATCTTGCACCTGAAAACTCACCTGCCTGAGAGCGTTTTGTGTCACCGTGGCGACCAGCTAATATCAGATATCACCTCACACATTAAGGATGTAGCATAACTGTACATTTTAACGTCGAAGTGAGCTCTTCTTAGTATCAATACATCTGATGTTTTTGGCTTTTAGCTTCAATTTTCTTGTGACAATTTGATTAAAACATTTAGTTTTGTATGTGGGATGAAATATTACTGAATAAATAAAAAACGAACAAGTGTTGAAGTAACATCAGGTTTAAATCAGGTTTACGATTACTTGAATTAAATTAATGATTAAAATACTAATTTAGAAATGTAGAAAATCACTTTATTCATGTGGAAATGATCAATACCAGACTGATGATCGGACTGCGAGACTTTTATTGATCAATGAGGATCAGCAGGACTCGTTTACACCCCAAAACCACCTCCTCCTTCCTGTAAACTGAAAAACCAGAAGACCATTAACTGTGAGTCATCCTCTAGGGTGTGTGTGTGTGTGTGTGTGTGTGTGTGTGTGTGTGTGTGTGTGTGTGTGGATACTAACTAATCTCATTACCTGTGTGGTCTCCACCCTGTGATTGGTGGCTATTATATTATTATACTAACACACACTCCTCACACACACACACACACACTCAAACACACTACTACAGTATGAGTCAACCAGACCGCGCTCTCAACTCAGAAGTGTGTGTGTGTGTGTGTGTGCGAGTGTGTCTGTGTTGTGGTATTACAGTGCAGGATTACAGTGTATTAGTGCTGTTTATCCGTCTACATGCAGCTATTGATCTGAGCCGGGCTGTGAGTGTGTGTGTGTGTGTGTGTATACTTGTGTTGCTCATGTTGTGGGGACATATATCTGTCAAAAAGCAAGTCCCCACAAACCATGTAAACCATTACATTTTAGGGTGCAGACTTGGTTCAAGGTCAGGGTCCCGGACATGGATAGAAGGCAACGTAATGTCCTCTGAAGTGATGGAAAACGCCTCTGTGTGTGTGTGTGTGTGTGACCCCACAACGATAGCTTTACTTTCCCATTGTTGATTTTATCATCTTTGACTAATTATTGGAAGAAGCCGAGTGAAAACACACGCGTTTTTACTTCTATCTTTGTGAGGACCCCGGTTGACACGATGCGTTCCCCAACCCTTCACCTTAACCTGGACCTGAACCTGATTCTAACCTGAACCCCAAAACCAGGGCTGAACCCTCAAACAATTCTTTGAAGGCGTGAGGTCTGGACAAAATGTCCTCACTTTCCAAAAATGTCCAGCCTCCCAGGGTATAAAACACACACACACACACACACTGTCTATTGTCTTGGTTTTGAAAGCTTGTAAATCCAATTTTATTTGTTTTTTCCTTCTTTAGCCCAAAAGAAAAACCTCTTAAACCACAAAAAGTCTGTTAGTAACAGTCTGCAGTCCTGCTGCTGGCGCCCCCTACAGGCTGAAGTGTTCATCACAGCCACAATGTGAGTCTTAACCAGAAGTGGAGCTAAAAATGTCAAGTTCGTCCCGAGGTTTTCAAACTGCGAGGGAGAGTCGAGGGGCGAGGGGCGGACAGCTCAGGGCATCTGTCGATATCCAGTAGCGGTCCGATGCCCGTGCATCTGTAGACAGCATCTGTGAACATGAGGCTGTAGCTACACATCAGCTCCTAAATGCAAGTGAAGCTGTTCATTCATAGCAGCATTTTGACGGTCGTGGTACAGCCACGAGTTGACGGATGAACTCTTGCTGTATTTTTTTTGTTTTTCCATTTCTGTTGTGTAGAGATTAAACAGGAGCGATGGAGCATGTTAACTCCTGGGCTTTAGAGCTGTTGGCAGGTGTATTGGACAGAGCCAGGCTAGCTGTTTGCCTCTGCCCTCGGTCTTTATGCTAAGCTAAGCTAACCCGGTCCTGACTCAAGCTCTTTACATCTCAGCAAGAAAGTATATTTTCCACCATATGACTCAGTTCCTGATTCGAAGTCAGTGTGTTCACGCACGCTGTTGTCTGCGAGGACGTCAAACCGCTGGAGTTTTCCTCCAGTCTGCAGAAGCTCAGAGTCGAGTGTTTAACAGACTGACTGCTGCAGGAAGGAGATTATTTCATCAGAGCAGATAAATAACTGGGCAGGAGCATCATTAAAAAGTCATCAGCAAGCTCTGCGTGTGTGTGAGTGTGTGTTCGCTCAGTAATGCACTTCACTTATCAGACAAACAGATGTGAGTGTTGTGCTCCATTAATGAGACTTTAGAGGAATAATTACAGCGAAACGAGAGTGTGTCTGTGTGTTTTTACTTCTCCATCTATTAAAGTTCAGCTGGGACACCAGAGCGGCCTCACCCTGATCTGGTGTTTGTCCGCCCAGGAAAAATATAAGAACTCTAATCTAGTATGCGGTGAAAACCGTGTCTCATCTAGTCGTATATTTGGTTTTGCCCAATGTAAAAGAATTGAAAAAAATCCTTCTAACCTCTAACCCGATACTAACAGAAAGGCTGTGTGAGAATGGCATATATTTACTGAGGGATTGTAGGGATTTCTGCTACTTGTAGCGAAATTACGGTCACAGAATTCACATCTACGCATCCATGACCGGAAAGAATTAAAAGGGAAAATTGAATCCATGGAGAAATTGCACTGGAGCTGAGAGGGGGCTAATAAGTACACGAGAGAAGATGGAAATTAAAGGGCTTCTTATGAAATTCTGTTTTAAACCTAATCATGTCGTATGTGTTTATTGAATATATTCTTGATGTCTTTTCTTTAATTTCATCGTTACATTTGTGTTTTCATAGATGGTCGTCTTCAAACTCGCTTATATAACTCACAGATATTGTCTTTTTAGTTTAATGTTTATTTTACAGACGACAATACAAAGGAATTTAGTGTGGAAACATAGCGTTTCGCCAAACCATGACATGCAAGCTACTGTTTGCGGCATGAGATCATTTTCCTCTGTTGTTAATTTCGACACGTTTCACTGAAACAGATGACACGCTTGCAACACATGCCGGAGCACGCCAAAGCCCCGTAGGACGCACAAATTAATCTGCAGTTAGCCAACAATCATCATTTGTGAAATGTGACACTGCCACGATTTCATTTGCAATCTGTTTGTAAATAGAGCTCATTAATCATTTAATAAGTTCCCAAATAAAGGCCAGTGTTGTTCACATAATGGCTGCACAAATAAATGCTGGTCCCTAATAAATGCTAAACACACACTGGTGAATTACACATTTAGAACAGACCAGAAAAGACAAAAGACAGAAACAATCGCTTCTAATTTGAAACCATTAAAAGAGTGTGTCTCTGTCGTGGTACCGAGGAATTAACGCTGTAGAAAGGAGCAATATCCTGAACTGAATAGAAAAAACACAGTGGAATTAGTCCGAGAACGTAAACCCGACTCAAAATGAAGGTTCAGGTAAATAAACACGCCTGAGAGTTTACAGTGAACGGGACCAAACAAATAGTGTCAATTAAAACATTTCAATCTCAGTATCTCTCCGCTCAGACTGAAGATGCTGCAGAGAAACGTCTGACTGAACCGATGATATCATCATTTCTTCTTTTCCAAAAGGTCGTGATATTTTAGTCAGTGGACTGAATAAACCCAGTGAAGTGAACGGAGACGGCTGCGTGTCTCGGGGATTACTGCAGATTTACCTTCACATAGCGTTAACTCGGTGAGGGATGATGGAGGGATGATGGACAGATGGATGACGTTTGCTGCTGCAGATGAGGGATTTAGCATTTTATTCTCATGTTTTCACTCAGATTATGTCTTTTTTCCCCCTCTACCTGTTAATGACGACGAGTTGGTGCAGTCCCAAATGCTCTCTTAGTCTCTCTGCCATTAGAGTAAATCTGTGAAGCCTAAATCTGTTTCTCTATCACCCGGTGTGAGGAGGGCGAATACAAAGCAAAGGTGAGCCATCTGACTGTCTGTCCTCCTGCCTCAGAAATGTCCAGTATTCATGAAAATATGATTTTAAAGCCTGAGTGAATCAGGGCAGTGATCACAGCTTTAACACAGAGACACAGACAATATAAAAACCGTATACTCTTTCCACAGACCGAGGTTCAGCGGCTCTTTGGTTCAGGTTCGGGAGAGATGGTGCTTTCGGTTCAGTGTAAATAAACAGGTTGTGTCTGAAGTCACTGTGAACTTTTTCTCGCTTAAACCAGACCAGGATCTTTCCAGAACCTGAACCAGGTGCTGTGAGCTTCTAGACAGAACCGTAAACCAGTATAATGATGCTGGAGTCGCTACAGGTGGATGTTGTTCTGCAGGATCAGATGTTTTGGTGGAAAACAAACACGATGTCTGTGAACATTTGACTGAGACGTTCAGTGTCAACGTATTTGTGACTCGCCAGAAACATAAATCAACAACGTTTCCTCATCAGGTTAATGGGAAACATGATCCGGTCGCAGTTGTGTCTCGTACAAAACGTATTTGCTGATGCAGCTTAGTTGTATAGAGACAGAATTTCTAGGAGCAGGGTTGGGGACCAAGCTGCACATGTGTTTATATTTAAGGCTGTAACTCGGCTCGGCTTCGGGCTGTGATCGAACTGTTTGGTGTCAATCAAATCTGGCAACTCTGCCTCAGGGGGGCATGGTGACACCTGGAGTTGGGGTTTGTTCGTCTCCTTTGTCAGCTGCTGGAACGCAGTGGAAACCTTCATGAGGGCAGGTAACTCTGAGATTGTGATATGGTGATATGGCTGCAAAGCAACTAGTGAATGCACAAAATATACAAGCGAAAGCCTCAGTTTCTTCGGTCTAACTTACGATGACTCGCCCTGACCCGAACCCGAACACCACAGCCGCTCTCTTTGTAATAAAATGAGACAAAACAAATAAAAAGCAGTGCATGATTTCCTGTTCAAACCACAGAAAGGATTAAAACTCTAACCAAGCTACTGAGCGTCAATCTGTCATTATGTCTCCACTGTCATTCCTTACATCTGGCGGGTAGCTTCATGGAAGGCGACCTTATAATTATGACAAGTGAGGAGGTGACAGTGTGCGGCTCTGTTAATGAACAGTGGTTTCAGCCCACAGATCATGCAGACTCAGACAACCAACCAAAAGGACTCTTTTTACTCTTTGCTTCTGTAACTTATACCTGCTGGGTCCTGTACATGTGGACCGGTTGATGCCTCTTGATGGACTCTGAGTGGACTCGGTGTTATACACTGTACGTGTTTTACCCGGAAGAACTCTGTGCCTAAAGGTATGATCGGTCATATCTGAACATTTGGAGGCCACTGGTGGACTCTCATCTCCCAGCAGACAGTGATAGTTCTTTTTCAGAGGGACTCTCTGTCTGGACCTGGAAACCTTTAGGACAGAATACTGGTATTGGACAGACTCAGTTGGACTAAGGCTAAAGGTCAAAGGTGGATGGACCTGAACTCTGGGACCTATGTGTGAGAGAAACGGGGTGTTGTTGTGTCTGGACAGCTCTTATGTTGCTTTTGTTGTTGTTGTTGTTGTTCTGCGTTGTTTTCCTATATTTTGCTGCGCTACATGACGTAGTGTTACATATCACTAAGAAAATAAATGAAACTGTTTGAGGAAAAACGTGGTCCCCTCCTGTCAGGGACGTACTGTCTCCCTACCATTCCTACGCCTCCCTATGCCTGTGTTCTAGCCAGATCTGGGGGGGTCTGGGTGGAGCTGGCCGCACACTGGGACTCAAGCAGCAACCTTTTCTTCGTGTTCTTGTCCTGAATTCTCTGACTTCTTTTTGGTGAGATCAGTTTGTAGGACTGTTCCAAGTCGGATTCATTGAACCTCTCTTAACTGCACAAACATGTCGTAAACTCGTCTCCTTTCAGACTGACGAAAGCCACCTGATCACGATTTGATTACAGGCGTAAGAAAATGTCCGTATAAAGCTGCCTGCTCCGCTTCGTTTTTACGGGAAAGTTTCATCCACAAAAATGTCATACAAGAGTAAAAAGAAAGCTTCAAGTCTGCCGTCAGGAAATCAGCAAAAACCAACAGAACATATGTAGCGGTAGAGTCAGTAGTCGTATTAGAGGAACCAGAACAATTAGAAAATGTTAATACTCATCTGTCCGAGACGAATCATCGGAGCAGCTCTGTACTGGGACAGAAATAAAGAGGGACCGGTTCAGGCCACATGAAGGTAGAAGCTAAAACACATTTTTCCGAAGCCAAGCGGACCATGACTGAACTGAGAGGTGGTTGGGTTACGGCAGTCTCTGAGATGCCAGGCTAGAGAATATTCCCGCCCGCAGCAGGTGATGTTAGACTGTCTGGTGTTATAACGGAGGATGATCCCGGACAGACACCTGCAGAAAGACCCTGAGGCGAGGGAGACGGTTTAACAACAACCACTGAAATGTAGAAGCTGCTGCGACGACATCTGCCAATGCAAATACCAAAATCTAAAAAACCTCTCAGCCGCGGCGATGGCTGATATGGTTGATGGTACAGAATTCGTTCATTTTGCATTAAGTTGGTCATGTAATTTTTTTTCATTAAATGAATTTCAGTATCACAATTAAACTGTAAATTCATTCAGACTTATTCTTCAGTGAAACGAGTGTGTGAAGAAAGGCGGTCTCTCTGGTCAGGACTCCTACGACAGGTTCGGACCATTTTCCACGAAAATTCCAAGTACGAGAGATTTGCTGAACGCCACAGTAAAGAAACTGAATCTGTTGGTACGACTGGTTCATGCATGAAACCCAGTAACCTGACTCACTGAGGAATATTAATGACCTCCTCTCCTCCTCGTCTCCTCCTCCGCAGGAGATGTGGTGGATATCTACCAGAGGGAGTTCCTGGCGTTGAGGGAGCGCCTCCACTCGGCCGAGCAGGAGAACCTGCGGCGCTCCAAAGAGCTGAACCTGGTCCTGGAAGAGATCAAGAGGGCCATCGCTGAGAAACAGGCGCTCAGAGACATCAACCGCACCTGGAGCAGCCTCTCAGGTCTGGTCTAAAGCAATGGGAGGAATCCTTATCTGGTCCAGTTCACCAAAATAGTCCACACTCAATTCATTTTATATAACCTGGTCTCTTCTGGTCTATCTCGGTCTAACCTGCTCATGTATTCAGAGGAGAGCAGGCTGATTTAATGTGGTCTAATTCGTACTTAACTGGTCTAACCTGGTTTGAAGTGCAGGTTTAAACTGGTCCAGTATAGTATAAACAGGTCTACACTGAAATGACCTGGTTTTAACTGGTCTAACCTGGTCTCATTTGGTCCATTCTGGTCTAATCTGGCTTTACCTGGACAAATCTAGTCTGTTCTAACCTTCAGACTAGGAAGGTCATCAGAGGAGAGCAGGTTGATTCTAACCCGGTTTCAGTTTGTCTACTCTGGTGTGATCCGCCTTCACCAGGCCTAATCTGATCTAATCTGGCCTCTCCCAGTTTATCCTAGCGTAACCTGGTCTAACTGTTTGTTTTCAGAGGAGACGAGGCTGAAGCTGTGGAATGTGAGCAGCAGCAAAAACGTCCTGCAGCTTCCCTCCATCTTCCATCATCTTCCTCACCTGCTGAACAGAGAGGACAGTCTGCAGCCCGCCGTGCACCTGGGACAGGGACGCACCGGAGGTAAAACTAAAATCCGGATGTTGCTCTAGTAAAACAGAAAAAATTTTAAAATTACCAAAGTGATTCAATTTATTAAAAACTGGGAGAAATAAGAAAAAAAGTTATTAAAATTTGGAAATGACGGCCCGGGGCTCCTGCCTGAACCAGCAGACCAGGCACAGTGCACCTTCCCTGGGGTAACAGCTCCTGGTGGGGACTTTAGCCTGAATGCACACTAACCCATGGGGACAAAAATTGAGGTTCCCCAATGCATTATGTCAAAGAGTGTCCCCACGGGGATAGTGGAATAAGTTTGTGTGTGTGTCTGTCTGTCATAGGCTACATTAGGGGACAAATTTCAGACAAAAGACCAGTTAACTGGGGACAGAAGTCGTGTCCCCAATTGGGAAAAAGCTCCAGGAAATGAATGGAAGGCTATGTAATGTCTCCAAAAGTGGCCAAGGTCAACCTGTGTGTGTGTGTGTGTGTGTGTGTGTGTGTGTGTGTTTGTGTGTGTGTGTGTGTGTGTGTCAGCTTTACTTTATTTATAAAGCATTTTTTGTGCTTAGCAACCCATTTTCTGACAAGCCTGCTTTACACAGAAGACATAAATACAGATAAAACCGGGGAGAGCAAACACATCAGAAAGGAATTGTAACATATTAGTGTGTGTGTGTGTGTGTGTGTGTGTGTGTGTGTGTGTGTGTGCGTGCGGCAAATCTGAATTATATTTAAAACCTTTAAAACAAAACAGACTCAGCACAAAGTGCTTTTTTTCCAGAGCATCAAGGAAAGAAAAACAAGTTAAAGTGAGACAACGAAGCTTGTAAACAAGCCCCCAGGGCTTGTTTGTGTGTGTGTGTGTGTGTGTGTGTGTGTGCGTCTTTGTGCATTTATATTGCTGTTTATCAGCCCGCTTTGACCTCTGACTTGTTTTTATGTGCCTAGACAGGTTCAGCCTCATTTATCCTGGTCCAGTCTGGTTCAGTTTACAGAACGGGGATTTATTGTAAATTGTGAAATAAAAGCACCACCTACCAGGAAAGTGGTGGGATTTGAGCTACCGGAAGGCTTTTAATTTGAAACATCTGTGCAGGGAGTGTTGAATTGAACTGACGATAGCTTAACACACACACACAAAAAAGAAGTTAAATGGGACCGAATGTATTTCCCGGGAACCGATGTACCCTGAACTACCCACTGGCTCTGTGTATTTCCTGGGAGCCTTCGCACTCCTGGGTGCTTTAAACCGATCCACTGGCTGTACTGGCCGTGCTGGAAACGATGTACACTCCCAGGTTCCTCTAATTAACAAGCGGCTCTGAGTATTTGCAGCAAACGTTTTATGTTCCAAGGCCCTTTCGGAAACACGTAAGACTCCTAGTCTGCCTGTAATGTCCCTAGGCTCTGTGCATTTTCTGGGTATTTCTAGCGGACTTACTAAAACCGGCTTTATGTGAAACCCTGGAAGGCAGAAACTTCTGGACTGGCTCAGAGCGCATCAGGGTTTAATCAGGCTGCTCTGACCTCTGACCTTCGAACTCCTCCGTGTTTTTTGGGATGTCGTTGATGTGTGCCTGTGTTTCTTTCCCTGGATGTAAATGAGTGTACGTATGTTGTTTCCCGACTCTGAGCTCCGTCACTCTTCTACTCTCTCTCCTATTTTCTCGGCAGCTTCTCCTCCGTCTGGACCATGTGGCTCCTTTATCACCATGTGGTGTTAAAGGAGCACTCGGCCTAAAATTTAAAATCTCGTGCTTATTCTCTGTATTTCTTTGTGTGTGCGTTTGCAGTCTCCATAGTGATGGGGGTTCCCAGTGTGAAGAGGGAGGTCCACTCCTACCTGACCGACACCCTCAGCTCTCTGATGTCAGAGCTCAGCGCCGCTGAGAAGGACGACTGCGTCATCGTCGTCCTCATCGCCGAGGTCAGTTTCTTTGTCCTAGTGTGCGTGTGTGTGTTTGTGTGGATAACTGTCCGTCAGTGCGAGTGTGCGTTAATGCGTGTGCTTCCTTGCATGCTTTATAAAGGTCAGTGGTTTGGCTAATGAACCCCAGTGCACACACACACACACACACACACACACACACACTGAGTCGTACTGTCGTTGACTCTGTGTTTAACATCCGTGCTGATGCTGCAGGGAGGTGAAACACTGATGATGTGTGTGTGCATGTTGTAACATTTAAGCTGTGAAGTTACATCAGTATAAAGCGTTTGCACATTCTCATCTACATCACACGTCCAGACCCAGACCATCAGTGTGTTAGTCCGTCTCTCAACACCTTCCCTCCTGTCTGTGGCTCTCAGCTCCGAGCCCTTTGGTCCTACTGAAGATGCAGATCTTTCAAACTCCTCACAGATCTATTTTCAAAGATGTTTTTGAAAAAGATTCTGCTTATTCCTCTGAGCCTCGGAGCTCCACTGTTTCCAGAAACTATTAAAACACATTAATGAGTCACACTGTTGCACTGGGTGACATGTTCCTTCATCACCATGAACACACACACTGTAATTTATTTAGACCCAGTCACACACACACACACACACACATCGTCCTGCTGCCACAAACACTCACTACAGCACCAACTGTGGATTAATCCGCCACTGAAAATAGTCCCAAACACACGCACTGTTTCCTCCTGTTTGTTTGATAAAAACCACAGTGAGCAGCTGTTTTAGGAAAATTACTGAGACTTTGTTGGACAAACAAAGATGTTGACAAGGAGCTGGAGTCAGTACAAAAAAGGACTGGAGAAGTTGGCGAAGAACAAATTGGTTTGACACACTGGACGGTGTTTTGGGGCCCCGATCATCTCGTACTGAACTCAGCTCCACTTCATCCATTATTGTGTCGCGCACAGTTGCTTATACAATCACTCACCTACCAGACAGACCAGAAAATCACACGGTCTTTCCCACTTTTACCCTCTTTTAATGACATATGCAGTTCTCAAAGATTGAGTTTATGGATTGCTAGCTTAAGCAAGTTGTTAAGTATAGCTGAAAAGGTGAACTGAACACTCTCTGCTTAATGCGACACACTGGCGAGTGTATGAGGAAATTATACTTGAAATGATACTGCAACCGCCTCATGATACAACCTGCAATTTAGAGTGTAATTTAGCCGTGTGAATCAGGCACCAATAAAATACTTACCAGTTTGTTCTGGTCCTTAAATGTCAACAAGTCCTCCAACCTAAACGACCATATAGATCATACGTCCCTGCCCACTGATATGACCCATAGGAGCGTACCAAACCTTTGTTGTCATGGTTACAATAATAGAGACGGGGTAAAGGTAGTGTAACGGCCAAAGCTTGGGAAGGTTGTGGTCTGCGTTGAAATAGGTTCTTCTTTAAGGTTTTAGAACGATCATTTGTCATGATTAAAAGGAACAACCATGACGAACAGCGGTCTCCCGCATTTAAGTCCAGCGTTATGTTGACCCGTCCATCCCCCCTGACCTGCTCCCCACATGGACTTTGTGGTCCTTCAACAACGTCAGCTGACCTCATCGTCATAATCACTACGGCCGCTAAAGGTGGCCTAACAGTAAAACCTAAGTGTGGGTCGTAATAATCTGCTGCAAAGACAAACTAACGGGTTACTTTTTAGGGGAGGACAGTCTCCTAAATGTAGGTAGAGTGGAGGAAAACAAGACTATGGGGAACTAAAGAGTGAAGACTGGGTGTTTTAGATCGATGTAGATGGATCAGACATGGCTAATCTTTAATGATCATGAAATTGCACAGTAATGAAAAATTATGAGGGCTGTCCTATAACGTGTTGATAGTTCTCTCCTTTTTACTCTTTCATTAAAGACTATCAACAAGGCAGTAATGTGTTTTTTATGAGCTAAACTAGCTAATATTGAATAGATAATGTACATCTCTGGGTTTTTTGTCAGATTTTCTGTCTGGGCACTTTGGCCAAGACTACAAGTAACAGCACCGACACTAAATCACCTATACAGTGGGCCACTTCTTAAGTGCGTCGATGTACTCCATGACTTAGTGATAATTCCCTCATTATTTCAACACTCATACCTCTTTATAGTGGATCTTCTTCGGCAGCCGCCCCGTGTAAGTTTTGAGATTCGTTACCTTGCTGTAATAACTGTGAAATACCACAGTACTTTTACGGGATTCTGTAGAATACCAGCGTTGTTAGAACCTTTTTTTCCAAACCTCAGTTTTCTTTCCCAGTACCGTTCTCCATGCTATAAATGCTCCACACCTCTAAAATGCCAGATTTTTACTCTCATAGGCTCATAGTGTTCCGCTGGGCCAGCAGGAACCAGTAAGTGTATCGCACACAGTCTGAACAGAAGCGTCTCTCCTGCTGTCAGACTGCACAGAATCAGGATATTTTCACACCTGGGCTGGTCAGAGAGCTATTCCAGGCCTGAGGCCCTCTTCTGATGCTGAAGTGTAAAAACTGCTGTCTAAGACAACAAATCGGACTCGCACCGTGGGACTGAACCCCCAGCCACAAGTTCTGAGTTGGATCACAGACATTTCTCTGGACCAAACTGGAGGTCTTCAGTCCAGCAGTGTGTTTCTGTCACAGTCAGAGTTTCCTTCACTCCCATATTTCTGTTTCCTTGTTGTCCCTCTCTGTTCTGTTGCTCACTGAGTTTGTTTTCATTCGTGTCTCCATTTGTCATTTTGATATCTTTTTTTCTCTTTTCACCAGGTTAATATAATATTTAAAATCCCCTCAGGGTTTTTGTTTTTTTCTCACAGACACAGTTTTCAATTTCCTCACCATTTTTATTTCCTCGCTGATGAATTCCGGCTGAACCAGAGCTCAGTTCCTCTTCTAGCCTGACTGGGGACATGTTGGGGTTCAGGTTTGATGTCCAGAGATCAAAATCGTCTCTTGGTTTCTCAGCATGGGTTGTTTTTGCAGATAAACAATGAGCAGCGAAAGCACTCAAAGCTTTTAAAGTGGAGAGATGTGTAACATGAATATTACATGACTGAAGTGTGTCGTACTGAGGAACACGTGACATTACACAGCGCAGGAACACAAATCCTCAGAGACCCCTGCAGGTCCGCAACACACTTTTTATTTCACATGAACAGGTCTGAGAGTTAGAACATCTACAGTATAATGTCAGTTTTGTTATGTAAAAATCTGATAAGCCAAATTACAGTTTTAAAACCAAATGCAAAACGTGATAGGTCATCATGCAAACGAGAAGTTTTAGTGTGATGTTGTAGGTTCTAACTGTATCTCTGTGGTTTGGTTTGGAGTCCAGACCTTTATTTCAGCTGTGGTAAAGCAGCTAAAAGGTATATTTTAATAATTATTTATGAAATGACAATGCAAAAGGATTCTCTGGTAGTGAATGATCACCTTAATGTATATATATTTTTTTCTAAAATAGTCTATAATTTTTATTCGGGGACTCCAGCAGAGTAGCTTTGCATGATTAGCAGTTTAAAAAAAGTTCTCGTTGATCTCAAACTCTCTTCTGATTGGTTCAAACATCAGGAAGCCAGAAGCCAGCACCCAGCGCTTGTGAGCACCGCCTCATCCTCTTACCGGTGTGGAGGTTCTGAAAGCAAACCGTAAAACTACTGAGTAACAGAACATAATTGGTTGGAAATGGAAACTTCTCAGATCTGAATCCGTGCACGTTGGAGCCCGAATCCGATCCGGAATATGAGAGTGGACGGCGCGAACATCTGCAGCGACAAAGATTAGAGCAGGACGTCTCTGCTCGGTAAATATTAGGCCCATTACCTGCTTATTGTGACATAACGGTGGATCTAGTCTTTCAGTCGCCATCCGTAAACAAACGTTTGTCTATATATGCTCCTGTTAATAGTTGTACACGTCGGAAAGTTGAAAACTTCTGTCAGGAAAAACAAAAGCTAACGTTGCTGGTAAAATGTTATTCTGCTGTCGGTAATCTGAGTGCTGGAGTTCATTAACTGCCTTTAATACTACTCAGGTAGATTGTTCCGGGAGAACGAGCTGTGCTACGAGCGGATGAACGTGTAAAGAAATCCGTGACGTCGGCTCTTCTCGGATTTCTTTATTCGGTGATCCGTAGAAAGAACCGTTGGAAACGTAGCGATCGGAGCAGTCTGGCGCCTGAGCTTCTGTCTCACAGGGAGTTACTTTTACGTACGTTTACCTCATTATTTTAAACTTCGGCCACGTTTAATATGGACACCCGACACTGTAACATTACATATAGGACAGAAAATAAGGAAAAGTGGAGTTGATGTGATGTATTTTATGGCACTAAACTGGTCATATAATGACAAATACTGCACCTGGAAAACTAAGTGGCTCACTTTGGTGCTAAAATAGATCAAATAAAAATAAAGTTGATCCTCAGTTGAGCTCAGTTACATCACATTACACCAGCAAGGCTTGACTGATCCTTTTAAAAAATGGCGTTCAAGTTTTTTATTTTTGGATTGATTGGATCCAATTCTACTAATATAAAGAGTCAGTTCTGAATGTGAGAGACATCAGAAACATTTTTATTCTTCATTGTTTCACAGCTTCTCTTTTTGATATGGACGTGTATGGGGGAAAAAAATCTTTCGGAGTCCAAGTTCATCACGTGTCCTGCAGTTTCAACTACAGCCTGGCACTGGTTGTGGAGGATTTGAAAATGCTTTTGGATTCGGTGTTTCGGAGGTTTCAGTTCAGCCAAACTCCACAAGTTCCTGTAGCTTTTCACCCAAACAACCACCTCAGTGCGGAGCAGAGACAAATGTCAAAGAGTGCGTTGAGACCAACTTCCTTTAGGGTCCCATGATGTTCTCGTTGCTGCCTCCGAGGCTTTTCCACTCTTGGAAAACTCTTTTGAGCAAAACTTGTAATATTGTAGAATTTTGCTGGAGGATGTTTTTCTTTCTGTTAGGTATGAAAATGGCTGAAGGTATAAACTCGGAGAGAGGAGACCTCAGTCAAAAGTGAGAATCATCTCCGGCAAGCAGCTCTAAACTGCGTATGCTCCTCGTTAGCACTGAGCTCAGGGGTAAGCTCCACCCAACTGGCACCTCCAGGACACCAAAACTAACCACAAGCAGCGGCCGACGGGCTGAAACTCCGCTCGGCTGCTGGAAACATGTGCGACCTCATGGCGACCCTCAGAACCAGATGATTGGGTCCCACAGGGAGCACATGTGCACACTGATTGGCTGAGCGGGAGGCTGAACTCTGATGTCATCGATTGCTCAAGTTGTTGACATT